>NW_011499894.1:359676-374772 GCF_000495115.2 Populus euphratica
GAATGCCGTTGCTCCACAGCAATTTGCAAATGTTCGTTTTCTCGGCATAAGGATATCAAAAACCATCCATCAAGAATACAAGGTCAAGGGACACTTTATTTCTACTAGTATGCTTTGTGTGTGTGTAATGTAAACAAGCATTTAATTCATTATTTATTTAATTAAAGAACTCTATCTTTTCCCATAATTGCCGCTACCATTGTTATCTAAGTTTTAGTGGCCATTTGATTTGATATTGAGGTTTACTGTATTTTGTTAAAATTTAATTTTTTTTTCTGTTTTAAAATAATTTTTTTTAGTGTTTTTAGATATTTTTAATATGCTATGTTAAAAATAATTTTTTTAATATATTTTCAAATAAAAAACATTTTGAAAAGCAATATTTACTACATTTCTAAATATATCTTAAATAAATTTAGAGAACGGAATTCTTATTATTGCTATTTCAAATATTGAAAATTTATAGAATCACCATCTTGAATGTGTTCCATTTCCAACATTAGATTACTTTTTATTTAACCAACATTTTCTAGTATATATATATATATTGTTTTATGGTTGGATGATATTTTTGGTACAGTTCATCTTGTAATTAAGACTAAATCCATTTCAAGGATTCCGATGAGGAGATGCTAATTATTTGTGACGAGACTCTTAAGATAATAAAATGCTACGCAAATGGTGCTGCCCTGTTAAGCATCACTTTCGTTTTGGTATTTTTCAAGGCTAAAATAGACTATATGGCCCAACTCAGTAATGGACCAATCCAGTAATAAGAAGTTGAGGAGGCCCAACTCATGTCAACGAGGCTTCTCCTCCAACCAGAAAATAAAGGGGAAAGTGTCTTCTTATTCACGTGCTTCAATAATAAGTTCAGGAGACCCACCTCAAGTCAACGAGTCTTCTTCTCCAACCAGAAAAGTAAAGATTCTTCTTATTCGCATGCTTCAATAATATCATCTGCACAAATAGATAGCTTTCCTCGTGATCTTCTACCCGCCTCTTCCTTACAGGTAACACCCTTCCTTCGTTTTTAGGCTTCTTTGAATCTTGGGTACTTTGAATTATTTTTCGTTTCGGTTCTCTGTCCCATAATCTTTGATAAAGGGGAAGAGGGAAGAAAAATGCTTCCCCAGCAATTGATTGGTATCCGATCTTAATGGGAAATCACTGTGTTCTGGATCTCGTAGGTTGATCTGTAATGTAGCAGTAAGCAGCTGTAATTATTTAATTACCTGTCAGTGAAGAGGTCAAGTTTCAGTTCAGAAGGTGAGGTATTGAATACTAGCAGCACTCAACTTTTATTTGCCTTTCCATTTCGATAACATATATATATTCGGCAGCTTCGATTTGGCCTATCTAAGTCGTTTAGTTGCCTTTCCATTTCGATAACATATAGTCGGTAGCTTCGATTTGGCCTCCCTAAGTCTTGCCTTGGCTCAACACCACTCATTTCCTGCTCTGCCTTCTGAGAGAGCCAGAGACATGGAGGTTGAACATTTTAGCCACCCAGATCATCCATCGATCCTCATTAATCAAGTTCTCGAATATAGTTGTGAACTAGTTATTTGCTCTGGATGCGAGGGACCTATATGGGGTCCTTGCTACAGTTGCACCTCTTGCTACTTCTTTCTTCATAAGAAATGCGCCGAGCTGCCCCGTGAGATCAAGCGGCGCATTCATCGTCAGCACCCTCTCCATCTACTGGAAAAGGCACCATATGGAGGAGAATACATTTGTGATCGGTGCGACAAAACTTGCAACAGTTTTGTTTACCATTGCTCTTTCTGTAAGTTTGATCTTGATATCAAATGTGCTTTTCAACCGGGTTTTTTGGAAGTATTGCTCTTTCTGTAAGTTTGATCTTGATATCAAATGTGCTTTTCAACCGGGTTTTGTGGAAGTTGATAGTCAGGCACATCAATTTGCCCACAAGGATCATCCATTGATTTTGAATGAAGAGCTAGAATATCATGGTGCAGGAGTTGTGTGTCCTGTGTGCAAGGAACCAATGTCTGGTCCTAGCTATAGTTGCACTTCTTGCAACTTCTTTCTTCACAAGAAGTGTGCTGAGCTGCCCCCCGAGATCAAGAGGCACATTCATCCAGAACACCCACTTCGTCTACTGCCAAATCATGATACGATGTGTGATTTTTGTAACGAAACTTGCTATGAGAGTTTTGTTTACTGCTGTTTTGTGTGCGAATTCAACCTCCATATCAAATGTGCTTTTCCCCCATGCGTTTATGCAGCTGATCAGGATCAAAGGCATCGATTTAGACGCCTACTGAATCCACTTTCATTCAAATCAATCTCCTATTTATGCAGCTGATCAGGATCAAAGGCATCGATTTAGACGCCTACTGAATCCACTTTCATTCAAATCAATCTCCTTCACCTGCAATGCATGTGGCACAGATGGAGATGGCTCCCCTTTCATGTGCACCTTGTGCCATCTCGTGGTCCACGAAGAATGCATTTCATTGCCAGGCACCCTTAAAACAGCACTGCACCATCATCCCCAAATCATCCACACATATCAACTTCAACAATGCATCGAATCTATAAACAAGTACTGTGGAATTTGCCTTCGGGAAGTTGACTCAAATTACGGAGTTTACTATTGCCCAGACTGTGACTTCGTTGCACACGTGAACTGTAGTAGAGAATATGGCGTTTCTGCAACAGAGACTGGAGGAGAAAACGAAGAAGGGCATTGTGTGACTGTTGATGATCAACTCATGAAACCTAGCTTTCGCGTTGTCCGTGAGATCAAGCATGGAGAAGAGAGAATAATTGAAGAGATCGAGCATTTCTGTCATCAACATAACCTAATCCTTAATGACAAGGTTGGTGATGATCTAAAGTGTGATGGGTGCATGTTACCAATCTCAACTCCATTTTATCGTTGTGCCAGTTGTAATTTCTTTCTTGACAAAACGTGCATAGAATTACCCGGGCGAAAAAAGTGGCGATATCACGAAAACCAACTGATTCTTTCATGGAGCCCAGGGGTGCATAATCTGTGCAAGTGTAGCGTGTGCAAGCAAGATTTTCGTGGGCTCTGCTACCGTTGTGGTATATGTGGACTCTGCATTGATGTCCGATGCTTCAAATCATTGAAAGATTCTTTTAAACATGGAGGTCATGAGCATCCCCTTTATCTTCCAGCGGGCAGAAAGAATATTCTCCGTTGTAATAATGGAGATCACGGGCTTCCCCCTTTGCTTGCAGATGACGGAGAGAATGTTCCCCCTTGCAGTGGCTGTTGTGTCAGTGAAGAATCGAAGGTATTTTTTAAATGTGTGGTTTGCGATTTCAGCCTTGGTATGAAATGTGCTACACTGCCATATAAAGCAAGACACGAGTATGATGACCATCCTCTCTTCCTTACCTATATTAATGCAAATGACTACCAGCCTTCCTGCATAATTTGTGAAAAAGATAGAGACCCGAAGCTCTGGTTCTACCGTTGTGAGGAATGCGACTTCGATGCTCATCCTGAATGTGCTCTCGGGAAATACCCATATGTCAAGCCAGGGGGGGTTAGAACATATCATAAACACCCTCACCCTCTTGCTTTGGTCGTCAAGACAGAGGATTATCCAGCATGCGATACTTGTGGTGAGCCTTGCGATGACTTGGCCCTTGAATGTACTGATACTGACTGCAATTTTATCGTCCACAGGAAAAGATGGCAATGCTTTAAGTCATTATTGTAATTGGATTGCGGGTCTATGGTTGAGGAGACCCAACTCAAGTCAACGAGGCTTCTCCTCCAACCAGAAAATAAAGGGGAAAGTGTCTTCTCATTCACGTGCTTCAATAATAAGAAGTTCAGGAGACCCACCTCAAGTGAACGAGTCTTCTTCTCCAACCAGAAAAGTAAAGATTCTTCTTATTCACATGCTTCAATAATATCATCTGCACAAATAGATAGTTTTCCTCGTGATCTTCTACCCGCCTCCTCCTTACAGGTAACACCCTTCCTTCGTTTTTAGGCTTCTTTGAATCTTGGGTCCTTTGAATTATTTTTCGTTTCGGTTCTCTGTCCCATAATCTTTGATAAAGGGGAAGAGGGAAGAAAAATGCTTCCCCAGCAATTGATTGGTATCCGATCTTAATGGGAAATCACTGTGTTCTGGATCTCGTAGGTTGATCTGTAATGTAGCAGTAAGCAGCTGTAATTATTTAATTACCTGTCAGTGAAGAGGTCAAGTTTCAGTTCAGAAGGTGAGGTATTGAATACTAGCAGCACTCAACTTTTATTTGCCTTTCCATTTCGATAACATATATATATTCGGCAGCTTCGATTTGGCCTATCTAAGTCTTGCCTTGGCTCAACACCCCTCATTTCCTGCTCTGCCTTCTGAGAGAACCAGAGACATGGAGGTCGAACATTTTAGCCACCCAGATCATCCATTGATACTCATTAATCAGGTCCTCGAATATAGTTGTGAACGAGTTATTTGTGCTGGATGCGAGGGACCTGTGTGGGGTCCTTGCTACAGTTGCACCTCTTGCTACTTCTTTCTTCACAAGAACTGCGCCGAGCTGCCGCGTGAGATCAAGCGGCGCATTCATCGTAGACACCCTCTCCATCTACTGTCAAAGCCACCATCTCATTACACAGAATGCTATTGTAATCGGTGCAACAAAACTTGCTAGAGTTTTGTTTACCATAGTTCTTTCTGTAAGTTTGATCTTGATATCAAATGTGCTTTTCAACCGGGTTTTTTGGAAGTCGATAGTCAGGCACATCAATTTGCCCACAAGGATCATCCATTGATTTTGAATGAAGAGCAAGAATATCATGGTGAAGGAGTTCTGTGCTCTGTGTGCAAGGAACCAATGCCTGGTCCAAGCTATAGTTGCACTTCTTGCAACGTCTTTCTTCACAAGAAGAGTGCTGAGCTACCCCCAGAGATCAAGAGGCACATTCATCCGGAACACCCTCTTCGTCTACTGCCAAATCATCACGTGATCTGTAGTTTTTGCAAAGAAACTTGCTATGAGAGTTTTGCTTACTGCTGTTTTGTGTGCGAATTCAACCTCCATATCAAATGTGCTTTTCCACCATGCGTTTATGCAGCTGATCAGGATCAGGGGCATCAATTTGGAAGCCTGCTGAATCCACTTTCATTCAAATCAATCTCGTTCACTTGCAATGCATGCGGCACCGATGGAGATGACTCTCCATTAGTGTGCACCTTGTGCCAACTCTTGGTCCACGAAGAATGCATTTCACTGCCAGTCACCCTTAAACTAGCACTGCATCATCATCCCCGAGTCATCCACACCTATCATCCTCAACAATGCATCGAAACTATAAACAAGTACTGTGGAATTTGCAGTCGGGAAGTTGACACAGAGTACGGAGTTTACTATTGCCCAGACTGACTTCGTTGCTCACGTGAATTGTAGCAGAGAATATGGCGATTCTGCAACAGAGATTGTAGAAGAAAACGAAGAAGGGCAAAGTGTGACTGTTGATGATCAATTTATGGAACCTAGCTTTCGCGTTGTCCGTGAGATCAAGCATGGAGAGGAGAGAATATTTGAAGAGATCGAGCATTTCAGTAATCAACATAACCTAATCCTTAGTGACAAAACCTAATCAAAGGAGCCTGTAGCTTTCCTCGTGATCTTCTACCCGCCTCTTCTTAAAGGTAACACCCTTCCTTCCAATTTGGGCTTCTTTGAATTTGGGGTTTTCCGACGGTTGAATTCTAGTAGCACTTAACTTTTATTTGCCTTTCCATTTCGATAACATATATATTCGGCAGCTTCGATTTGGCCTACCTAAGTCTTGCCTTGGCTCAACTGAGAGAGCCAGAGCCATGGAGGTTGAACATTTTAGCCACCCAGATCATCCATCGATCCTCGTTAATCAAGTTCTCGAATATAGTTGTGAACTAGTTATTTGCTCCGGATGCGAGGGACCAATATGGGGTCCTTGCTACAGTTGCACCTCTTGCTACTTCTTTCTTCATAAGAAATGCGCCGAGCTGCCCCTTGAGATCAAGCGGCGCATTCATCCTAGACACCGTCTTCATCTACTGGCAAAGCCACCATCTCATTACAGTACAGGATGCTTTTGTGATCGGTGCGACAAAACTTGCAACAGTTTTGTTTACCATTGTTCTTTCTGTAAATTTGATCTTGATATCAAATGTGCTTTTCCACCGGGTTTTTTTGATGTTGATAGTCAGGCACATCAATTTGCCCACAAGGATCATCCATTGATTTTGAATGAAGAGCAAGAATATCATGGTGAAGGAGTTATGTGCTCTGTGTGCAAGGAACCAATGTCG
Source organism: Populus euphratica (assembly GCF_000495115.2). Taxonomy (NCBI): domain Eukaryota; kingdom Viridiplantae; phylum Streptophyta; class Magnoliopsida; order Malpighiales; family Salicaceae; genus Populus; species Populus euphratica. The sequence goes on from NW_011499894.1 coordinate 365,991, forward strand.
GGTCCTAGCTATAGTTGCACTTCTTGCAACTTCTTTCTTCACAAGAAGTGTGCTGAGCTACCCCCAGAGATCAATCGGCACTTGCATCCAGAACATCCTCTTCGTCTCCTGCCAAATCATGATACGATCTGTAATTTTTGCAACGAAACTTGCTATGAGAGTTTTGTTTACTGCTGTTTTGTGTGCGAATTCAACCTCCATATCAAATGTGCTTTTCCACCGTGCATTTATGAAGCTGATCAGGATCAGGGGCATCAATTTAGACGCCTCCTGAATCCACTTTCACTAAACTCAATCTCCTTCACTTGCAATGCATGCGGCACAGATGGAGATGACTCCCCATTCGGGTGCACCATGTGTCAGCTCGTGGTCCACGAAGAATGCATTTCATTGCCACGCACCCTTAAAACGGCACTACACCATCACCCCCAAATCATCCACACCTATCAACATCAACAATGTATCAAATCTATAAAGAAGTACTGTGGAATTTGCTGTCGGGAAGTGGACACAGAATACGGAGTTTACTATTGCCCAGACTGTGACTTCGTTGCACACGTGTATTGTAGTAGAGAATATGGCGATTCTGCAACAGAGATTGTAGAAGAAAACGAAGAAGGGCAAAGTGTGACTGTTGATGATCAATTCAAGGAACCTAGCTTTCGCGTTGTCCGTGAGATCAAGCATGGAGATGAGAGAATAATTGAAGAGATCGAACATTTCAGTCATCAACATAACCTAATCCTTATTGACAAGGCTGATGATGATCTAAAGTGTGATGGGTGCATGTTACCAATCTCAACTCCATTTTATTGTTGTGCCAGTTGTAATTTCTTTCTTGACAAAACGTGCATAGAATTACCCAGGCGAAAAAAGTGGCAATATCACGAAAACCAACTCATTCTTTCATGGATCCGAGGGGTACATAATCGGTACTACTGTTGTATGTGTAGGCAATATTTTCGGGGCCTCAGGTACAAATGTGATGTATGTGGACTCTGCATTGATGTCCGATGCTTCAAATCATTGAAAGATTCCACTAAACATGGAGGTCATGAGCATCCCCTCTATCTTCCCGCAGGCAGAAAGCATATCCTCCGGTGCCATATTGGAGATCACGGGCTTCCCCCTTTGCTTGCAGATGACAGAGAGAATATTCCCCATTGCAGTGGCTGTTGTGTGAGTGAAGAATCAAAGGTATTTTTGAAATGTGTGGTTTGCGATTTCAAGCTCGGTATGAAATGTGCTACACTGCCATATAAAGCAAGACACGAGTATGATGACCATCCTCTCTTCCTCACCTATATTAATGCAAATGACTACCAGCCTTCCTGCATAATTTGTGAAAAAGATAGAGACCCAAAGCTCTGGTTCTACCGTTGTGAGAAATGCGACTTCGATGCTCATCCAGAATGTGCTCTTGGGAGAAACCCATACGTCAAGCTAGGGGGCGTTTTCACAGGAAAAGATGGCAATGCATTGATCCATTAATACGGTAATTGGGGTGAATGGATGCATGTGGCTTCATACTTATTATCTCTGTTTCTATTTTCGCAGATGAGATCACTCTTTTTTTCTGAATAATAAAAGATGCTATTTCATTAAAACTGTCCTTGAAGGTAGTTTGTTGTTTCTTTGAGCCTTCGTAGTGACAAAGATGCCTGTCCTTCCATCCCACCATTTTTTTAGCTTAGCAGGAAGCTCTCCATAAATTCTGCTTTTACATTTTTGTTATAGATTTTATTGTAAATGCATAGAAATATTGTCATATAAAATTACAATTGTCTAACTGATATCATTTATTTTCATTCAAATATTTAATTTTTATTTCCTTAACACAATCTAATATTAAATAAATGTATTTAAATAATATTTAAAACGAATACCTCAAGGGCATTCGATAGCTTTGTCATTTAATAAGATATATCATGAAAAGAGTAAGTTAATTCATGTTTTTGCTATTTTTCTTCTTAAGAAGAATAGGAATAAGCCTCCAACTTCTTTATCTAATTTCAAAACCACGAAGGAAGGGATTTAGAGGCTCAAATTCCATTTCGATTATTTGGTTAGAACCTGATTGATTTTTAATTTAAACAAATTCAAACCCAATTTAATTATTTTTCAGCCTGATTAATGGGTAGTCTAAAAAAAATAATTAATGCTTTTGAAACTTCTACTGCTTTTTTTTTTAGCTGCAAAAAAAGTAATACATAATTAGAGTTAAGTAAAATTACAACATTAAAAGCATAATTGTCTAATTAAAATATAATATTATAGTGTTTATATATTGAAAAAATCCTACACAAGATAATTTTTTTAACTAAATAGATAAAAAATTCTAAATCAACTAATAAAATATTACAAGTCTAGATAGTTTTTGTGGTTTTATTTGAGAAAAAATGAAAAACAGAAAATAAGAGAGAATATAATCTGTATATATTTTCTTAATGATTGAATAATAGTATAATAGAAGCTCACACACACACTCTCTATTATTTAGAGGTTATGTTTACGGGGTGTTTCTAAGTGTTTTTAAATGAAAGAAATGATGTTTTGTGTTAAAAGAGAGGGGAGCAATTTTCCAGTGATTTCCAGCCTCTAGAGTTTCTCTACGGTGAAACAAATAGGTGGCGTGTTTTAATTTGTCACTATAAAAAAAGGTACCGGATGGTTACTTTAAAAAGTGCTCCCGTTTAAATAATAATAATAATAAGAAAAAGAATAAGAAATGAAGCCCAAACATACTCGCATGTGTTGATTGGCGTGCTGGGCCTCCTGGAACATGCGCTAAACCATTTTTTTTTGCCCTTCTTAAGCCCATTTAGTGTAGAATTAGATAACTAAATATATATTATATATTTCTTTATTAATTTATTAAATTAATACAAAATTTATTAAAAGTGTTTTTTTTAAATTAACATCAAAATTTTAGTTTTAGTTTGAATAAGGTTATAGTTTTCTTTTCAACTATTATTTTTTAACGAACAATTATTATTTTTAGTTTCTCCTGCATTTTTTTAAATGCATTCAATTGTTACCTTATGATTTATAATACTATAAATTTTACTTGACATGTTTTAAACAATAAATAGTTAAATTTTTATTTTTATTATATATAATCGATGTTATTTTAATTTTAATTTAATAATTTGGGGGTAGTAAACATGAAAAATGTGATATGAAATAACATGAGAAGATCAATATGAATATTTGAATTAAGATCCTAACTCCACTCAAGATAGCTCCTCTCAAGACTAATAGTTTCTAATACTATTCTTCATTTTCATCTTTTATTTTATATTGTATTCATTGTTAAATTATTATATGGACATGATCCATTAACTAAGAAATGGACCAATCCGATCTGATAAAGACATTTGTTTACATAGTTTTTTTTTTTAAAAAAACCTGTAATTAATTTGGAAAGGGAATATTACGCGCATGATCTTCTTCCTTTCCCATCTCTCTCTGCATTATAAAATCTAGAAAACCAAATAGGAATGAATGACAATGGAGACTTTAAGGTCGGGGGCTTTTTAAGGAGAAATGGTTAACATTAGTTTTTGAATTTATAGTTTAAATTAGACGAGGGAAAAAAATAATGCATAGTTAAGTTATTTTTATATATTTATATGTATAAATTATATCTATTTAATCTGAATTTTATTGTTTGTAGTTAATCAACTTGATGAAATGTGATATATAAGAGAATGTGTTTTCAATTTTTTTTATATCTCTAATTATATAATTTAATTCCAAGATAAATGATCTTCTCCGACGTGTCCTTATGATCTAGACAAGAACGATTTCAACTAAAATCTGAGTTGTTTTTATTTCGAGAAAAATAATGCAGGAGCTAAAGTCATAATGGATTTCATATAATCATGAATTTTTTTTTAGTAGTTTATTTACATAATATATTATGGTGATAGTTAAGATTTAGTTATTTTTAAAAAATACGGATTTATTTGGCCCAGAGTTTTAGTAATATTTAAAGGAATGCTACATAATTTTCTTTTTAATTATGGTGGTAGTTATCCCTTGCCTCTCTATTTTGTCCCAGCATCACTAACCCTCATCTATGGCTAACACCTATAGCTCGGCCTGTTTTCTTTTAATCCAAACCCTATTTTACTAACGTGGGCTAGGTCTAATCTCTTAGAAAGGCTTGGGAAATTAAGCTAGGTTTGGAAAAGCTAGCCTAACCCATCTAATACAGGAATACAATGTTAAGGGGCACTTTATTTCTATTAGTATACTTTGTGTGTGTGTGTGTAATGTAAACAAGCATTTAATTAATTATCTATTTAATTAAAGAACTCTATCTTTTTCCATAATTGCCGTACCATCGTTATCTAAGTTTTAGTGCCCATTTGATTTGATATTGAGCTTGAACTGTCTTTTGTTAAATTTTATTTTTTTTCTATTTTAAATTAAGTTTTTTTTTATGTTTTCTTATCGTTTTAATATAATAATATTAAAATATTTTTTTTTAAATATACTATTTTAATATATTTTTAAATAAAAAATATTTTTAAAAATAATATTTATCATATCTCCAATATATCTCAAGTAAATTTAAAGAACGGAATTCTTGTTATTGCTATTTCAAACATTGAAGATTTAAAGGATCACCATCTTGTATGCTAATTATTTGTGATGAGACGATTTGATAATAAAATGCCAAAACCGGAATAAATAAATAAATAAATAAACCATCCAAAAACTAGCTAGGCAAATGGTGCTGCCCTGTTAAGCATCATTTTCGTTTTGGTATTTTTCAAGGCTAAAATAGACTATATGGCCTGTTTGTTCTTCTTCTTCGTAGTCATCCTGACAATAACATCAATAACAACAAAAAATACTTATTAACATTAATAAAAAAAAAATTAATAGAGATTTTTTTTAAAATCAAATTATATTTTTATCAGTTATTTAAATTATTTTTAAACTTATTAAATTAATTAAATCAGAGATCAACCCCGTACAATTTAAATTTTTACGAAAAAAAAAACATTAATAATACCTGTATATATATTTTAAAAAAATTAATTTAACGTTCTGCCATTTCTCACATAGGTCAAGTCTAATGCTTCTTCAATGTTTTCAGGCCAATAATTGGTTTGCTTGATGATGCCAAGCCCAATTGGATCACAACCGGCCTTCAAATCCAAGTAATTATTGTGGAGGGAGTAAAACAAGTATTTTTGTCATAAGAATTCCTTGCTCATATCTTAAGGCTGGAAATGAGGTCCATTTCAAATCTAGTTAATTTTTCAAAAATAATATTAATAATATTATTTAGAAAAAATTAATTTCACCCCAGCATATTATTTGCCAATTATTTTCTGTCATCTCTCACATAAGTCAAGTCTAATGCCACTTCAATGTTTTCAGGCCAATGATTGGTTTCCATGATAATGCCAAGCCCAATTGTAATTATTGTGGCCCATTTCTTGTTCATAAGAATTCCTTGTTCATGTCTTGAGGCCCATTTCAAATCCGAGCAGAGAACCGAACTGATATTATTCCCTTGCACATACGCTTATCTAGATAATAAATCCATTCGACGTCCTTTGTTCTTCATCCTGCTACCAGCAAAATCATTGATCAGAAGCTTAAACTCCCTCTTGTCAACTAATCATTTATAATACTAATGAAAATTATGTTTTTTACATTAAGTATAGTGCGGGGGCAGTGACATATAGTTTTGTTAAACAAAAATTATAATATATTTAAAAAAAAAAGAGGTGGATGAGAGGTCATCCAACCCCTTAAAAATATAAGTGTATTTTTAGAGAGTTAGTTCTCAATTTCTTATTTTCTTGAAATAAACTTGAAATACTATTTTTTATTTCATTAACAACTTATTATACGGACTTGATCCATTAACTAAGCAATGGACCAATCCAATAGAATACTAAGCAATGGACATGATCCAGTAACATGAAGTTGACGAGACCCAGCTCAAGTCAACGAGTCTTCCACTCCAACCAGAAAAGCAAGAGGAAAGTGTCTTCTTACTCACCTGCCTATATAATACCATCTACACGTATAGAAGAGCCTGTAGCTATCACCATGATCTTCTTCCCACCCCATCCTTGCAGATAACACCCTTCCTTCCTTTTCGGGCTTCTTTGAATTTTGGTATCCGATCTTAATGGGAAATCACTGTTTTCTGGATCTCGTTGGTTGATCTGTAATGTAGCAGTGAGCAGCTGTAATTATTTAATTAGCCGTCGTCGGTGAAGAGGTCAAGCTTCAGTTCAGAAGGTAAGGTATTGAATACTAGCAGCACTCAACTTTTATTTGCCTTTCCATTTCGATAACATATATATTCGGCAGCTTCAATTTGGCCTGCCTAAGTCTTGCCTTGGCTCAACACCTCTCATTTCCAGCTCTGTCTTCTGAGAGAGTCAGAGACATGGAGGTTGAACATTTTAGCCACCCAGATCATCCATTGATCCTCATTAATCAAGTTCTCGAATATAGTTGTGAACTAGTTATTTGCTCTGGATGCGAGGGACCTATAGGGGGTCCTCGCTACAGTTGCACCTCTTGTTACTTCTTTCTTCACAAGAAATGCGCCGAGCTGCCCCGTGAGATCAAGCGGCGCATTCATCGTCAACACCCTCTCCATCTATTGTCAAAGCCACCATATGGAGGAGAATGCCGTTGTAATCGGTGCAACAAAATTTGCAAGAGTTTTGTTTACCATTGTTCTTTCTGCAAGTTTGATCTTGATATCAAATGTGCTTTTCAACCGGGTTTTTTGGAAGTTGATATTCAGGCACATCAATTTGCTCACAAGGATCATCCATTGATTTTGAATGAAGAGCAAGAATATGATGGTGAAGGAGTTGTGTGCTCTGTGTGCAAGGAACCAATGTCTGGTCCAATCTATAGTTGCACTTCTTGCAACGTCTTTCTTCACAAGAAGTGTGCTGAGCTACCCCCAGAGATCAAGAGGCAAATTCATCCGGAACACCCTCTTCGTCTACTGCCAAATCATCACATGATCTGTAGTTTTTGCAAAGAAACTTGCTATGAGAGTTTTGCTTACTGCTGTTTTGTGTGCGAATTCAACCTCCATATCAAATGTGCTTTTCCACCATGCGTTTATGCAGCTGATCAGGATCAGGGGCATCAATTTAGAAGCCTGCTAAATTCACCTTCATTAAAATCAATCTCTTTCACTTGCAATGCATGCGGCACTGATGGAGATGACTCCCCTTTCATGTGCACCTTGTGCCAACTCTTGGTCCACGAAGAATGCATTTCATTGCCAGTCACCCTTAAACTAGCACTGCATCATCATCCCCGAGTCATCCACACCTATCATCCTCAACAATACATCGAATCTATAAACAAGTACTGTGGAATTTGCAGTCGGGAAGTTGACACAGAGTACGGAGTTTACTATTGCCCAGACTGTGACTTCGTTGCTCACGTGAATTGTAGCAGAGAATATGGCGATTCTGCAACAGAGATTGTAGAAGAAAACGAAGAAGGGCAAAGTGTGACTGTTGATGATCAATTTATGGAACCTAGCTTTCGCGTTGTCCGTGAGATCAAGCATGGAGAGGAGAGAATAATTGAAGAGATCGAGCATTTCAGTCATCAACATAACCTAATCCTTAGTGACAAGGTTGATGATGATCTAAAGTGTGATGGGTGCATGTTACCAATCTCAACTCCATTTTATAGTTGTGCCAGTTGTAATTTCTTTCTTGACGAAACCTGCATAGAATTACCCAGGCGAAAAAAGTGGCGATATCACGAAAACCAACTGATTCTTTCATGGAAGCGATGGGAACATGATCCGTTCTACTGTGATTTGTGTAATCAAACTTCTCGTGGGCTCAGGTACACATGTGATGTATGTGGACTCTCCATTGATGTCCGATGCTTCAAATCATTGAAAGATTCTTTTAAACATGGAGGTCATGAGCATCCCCTTTATCTTCCAGCGGACAGAAAGAATATTCTCCGTTGCAATATTGGAGGTCGCGGGCTTCCCCCTTTGCTTGCAGATGACGGAGAGAATGTTCCCCCTTGCAGTGGCTGTTGTGTCAGTGAAGAATCGAAGGTATTTTTTAAATGTGTGGTTTGCGATTTCAGCCTTGGTATGAAATGTGCTACAGTGCCATATAAAGCAAGACTCGAGCATGATGACCATCCTCTCTTCCTCACCTATATTAATGCAAATGACTACCAGCCTTCCTGTTTAATTTGTGAAAAAGATAGAGACCCAAAGCTCTGGTTCTACCGTTGTGAGAAATGCGACTTCGATGCTCATCCTGAATGTGCTCTCGGGAAATACCCATACGTCAAGCTAGGGGGCGTTCGCACGTATCCTAATCACCCTCTTGCTTTGGTCGTCAAGACAGGGGATTATCGTCCACAGTCATGCGATTCTTGTGGTGAGCCTTGCGATGACTTGGCCCTTGAATGTACTGATCCTAACTGCAGTTTTATCGTCCACAGTGAAAGAGGGGAATGATATGAGTCATTAATATGGTAATTGGATTGCAGTTGTTGGCTTTTTTCTTATTTTTGGGTTATGATTGTTGGCAGTTGCTAGACAGAGGATTATTATCTCTGTTTCTATTTACGCATTTGTGATTCTGAACAATGGATGCTATTTTATTAAAATTGGAAATGAAATATTTTATTTTAATAAAAATAATTGGTAGTTTGTTGTTTCTGTGAGCCTTCGTAGGGACAAAGATGTCCAAGAGCCACCGTTTGTTTTAGCTCAGCAGGAGGCTCTAGATCCTCT
>NW_011499894.1:374782-396501 GCF_000495115.2 Populus euphratica
TGGAGAGGAAGCTCTAGATCCTCTCCATAAATTCCGCTTTTACATATTGCTTCCTGAAGTTTAGGAAACAGCACGGTATTGGTGACGCGGTCTCTAATAATAAATAAATGTATTTAAATAAATATTTAAAACGAATTCCTCAGGAAATCCCATTTCGATTATTTGGTTAGATAAGATAAATCAGCGGCGAGGCAGTCTAGAACTTGATTGATTTTTAATTTAGACAAAAAGCCCTCTCGAGTTCAAACCCAATTTAATTATTTTTAATGGGGTACTCCGAAAAAATAATTAATGCTTTTGAAACCTCTACTGCATTTTTTTTAAGCGGCAGAAAAACAAGTAATACGAGTACAATCACCATATTAAAATTCTCTAATTGATATATAATATTATAGTGTTTATATATTAAAAAATCCTAAGCAAAATAATAATAATAGAATTTTAAACTAAATAGGAAAAAAACTTGTAAATCAACTAATAAAATATTGCGTGTGACAGATTTTTTGTGTTTTTATTTGAAAGTCTTACTGGTTTTAAATTACTAAAAATTCTAATTTTATAGAAAATAAAGCTTTTAAATTCTTCTAATAAAATTTGAGTTGGATTGAGATAAAAACAAATAAAATTATGCCCTTTACAAGGCTGCTTATTTTTTAAAATAATTTTTTTTAATATAATTTTGATGTGCTAATATAAAAATAAATTTAAAAATAAAATCACTTAAAAAACATTAAAAAAATAACTAGAAACATTCCATTAAACATGTGACCTAGATTACAAGACTGAAATAACATAAAAAAAATATATATATAATTTGATTTAATCTAAATTAAGCTGTCAAACTCATAATTCTAATTATGAAATCAAGATAATTTTATAAAAAAAAATTATGAAACTCATTCTCGACCGACACAATGTTAAATAACTAATTTAAAAAAAATTAATAAAAAAATATAAAAAATAACTCGAATCAACTTCGGTTAATCCATTTAACGCTATTGATGAGATTATTGTAAATATTATACCTTGCCACAGGTACTTTGCCTTCATTTTTTCAGAGTTGATCAATGGATTAACCAAGAAAGATTATGCTTCTAACATTCTCTGAACAAAATCTTTGTTTTACTTTTTTAATACATTTTACTCTAAGGAACAGGGAGAAAGGAAAAATAAAAAGGACAAACGAGAAATTACATGGTAGAAATAACCAAGAAATAGGTTTATCAAACGAAGGACCTAATTTTTATTCTAGATAAACTTCTTGAAGCTGCTGTTTTGAATTTTAAATTATTAAAACTAGAGTTTTTAAACCTAACTTGATCCGATTCATCCGATTCATGAGTTTTATCAAGTTTTATTTTAGCTTTAATCACTCTGATAAACCGAATTAAATTTTAAAATTATAATTAAAATTCATCTAAACTATCATGTGTATTATAATAGTGATAATTTTTTAAAATATTTTTTATTTAAAAATATATTAAAATATTATTTTTTTTATTTTTTAAAATTTATCTTTAACATTACCATATCAAAAAAATTTAAAAATATAAAATAAAATAAAATAAAAATTTAAAAACACACAAGAAAAATCAATTCTAAGGTTGAAAGAGAAATACATCAATTTGATAGCCATTTCACCTTATTTATTGAACAGTGGTCATTTCAATCACAAGTTGGGCCTGCTCCACAAGCACCAAACCTACAAGAGGCTCTATATTATATTTCATTGGTTTGCTCATCGAAGAAGTTATATACAATGTGGGATGCATAAACAAAGAAAAATAAATTAAAAACATTATTATGTAATACTATTTAACTTACTTGATTTACTGCTGCAAAGATATTAACTCATCAGTAACCCTTCTTTTTGGTTATAAATAACTATAAAATTATAATTATATATCTAAGAAATTTTATAAACAACTACAAAATTATACAAAAAACTAAATTCATTCGTGAATCACTATGGCTTATGAGTGGATTTGTTGTGAATTCGTAAAATATTTCTTTTATTTTTTTTCTCATTAATTTTTTTCAATTATTTTTTTAATTTGATCTTTACACGTTTAATTAATTTAGAATTAATCTTCATAATATATTTCATGCTCCTTTCTTTCGAGTTTTCATAGTCATTTAAAATATCATGGCATTGAATTTGTTTTTAATTTTACAAAGAAGAATTCATTTTGATTGTTTACAGAGAATTAAAAATAAGAGGATCAAAATTGAAAGTTAGGTAAAATAAAAGATGGGAATGCTTTGAGTCATTACTGCAATTGGATTGCTATTTTATTAAAACTTTCAAGGTAGTGTTTGTTGTTTCTTTGATCCTTCGTAGTGACAAAGATGTCTTAGAGCCACCATTTTTGTTTTTTAGTGTAGCTGGAAGCTCTTGATCCTCTCCATAAATTCTGCTTTTACATGTTGCTCACATCCATCCCAAATTAAAACTTATTTTCGGATTGGACTGGCCGCCGATTGTTTCAATTTCCTCTTTACATTTTTGTTATAGATTTTGTTGTAAATGCATAGAAATATTGTCATATAAAATTACAATTGCCTAACTGATTTCATTTATTTTCATTCAAATATTTAATTTTTATTTCCTTAACACAATCTAATATTAAATAAATGTATTTAAATAATATTTAAAACGAAGACCTCAAGGGCATTCAATAGCTTTGTCGTTTAATAAGATATATAATGTAAAAGTAAGTTAATTCATATTTTTAGTATTTTTCCTCTTAAAAAGAATAAGCAGAAGCCTCGATCTTGTTTATCTAATTTCAAAATCATGAAGGGATTTAGAGGCTCAAATCCCATTTCGATTATTTAGTTAGACCTGATTGATTTTTAATTTAGATAAAAAAACCCTTTCTAGTTCAAACGTAATTTATTTATTTTTGAGGCTGATTAATGGAGGGTCCAAAAAAAATAGTCAAGGCTTTTTGAAACTTCTACTGCATTTTTTTTAGCAGCAAAAACATTCCCTGCCTCAGTAAATTGAATTTAAGTGGTAAATTGGATTGCATTTTTCTTAGTTGTTTGGTTTATTTGTAGTAAATTGAATTGAAGTGGTAAATTGGTCTCAGTAAATCATTTGTAGCGCTTCCTTTTCTTTTTCTTTTATTTTTATTCCTTATTAGAATGTATTTTTTTAATTAGTTTATATGTTAATCAAGATTGAGTTTTTTATTCAAATGATTTTAAAAATAAACATTTGAAAGTTAGGAATCATCGAACGATCTATTTAAAAGTTATATAGCTATGTTGTGATGTGTCTCAAATAAAATAGAAACAATACCAGATGATTAAAATGGCGTTACACTGCAAATTAAATTAATTTTTTTATAAATATAAAAAGATATTTATATATTATTATTTTTTTTAATAACAAAAATCTAAATTATATAAGGATTGATTCGATATAACTTTGTTGACTTTACGAGTTTAAAAACAACCAATATAACTTGAAAAAATATAATTTGATTAAAAAAAAATTTAAGATGATATTTTTTTTAATATTAAGATAAAAATATATTTAACTATTTCATTTAATTAAATCTAAAAAAAAATTAATAGATGCAAGAAAAATATTTTTATCTTATGATTTATGTAAATATTAAAATGTGTTTTATATACTTGATTTGATTCTTGATCGATCGGCTCTATTTAAAAATTTATCACAAAATAAAATTGTATTGAACAAATTAATAAAACTACGCTATCTCTTTTATATATATATATATAAAATGATTGGCTAAAGATGAAATAAATAATTTTATATTATTTGTCTGTATGTGTTACTTTTATGCGTAGACTCTTTTATTTGGTGATATACGGCTACCTTAATTTGTTTTTCCTCGTGGACATATCAACGACCTTTTTGAAATTCCAAGAACATGTCTATCCAAAGAAATTTCCTGGTTGATAATGAGCATAGTTAAGGTAGCAGGGCGTAATTTGACTGAAAATAATATAGTGTACCAATCATTAATTAAATTTATTTAAATCATTGACTACAAATTTTAAGTGTTAACTGAACAAATAATTTTTTTAGATAAAAAGTATCAAAAACATTGAACTGGACTCATTCTTCCTAGAGCCAGAATATATATACACACACACACACACAGAATTAGATTTGAAGAAGACGAGCTAGAGAGCAACCTCTTTGTCCCCTCTTAACCACGAGAATTGACTAAGGTAAGGAACAATGAAGAGAACTTCGGAATCAAATATAATATTATTCCTTGATTTAAATTCATGCCTCCTTTTATTCTTCCAAGTAAATAACACAGAAACCTTGAACCCAGTATTCTCTCAACATGTACATCACTATGCTGTCATCCTATACATATGTCATAAAGGTTAATTCCAATAATTAAAAGGTTGCGAAATTGGTGCAAAACCCGACCTCTAATGTTTTTTTATTTCCTTGAAGGGGGAAAAAAGGTGCAAATTTCATCTTTTGCCTGGTTTCCAAATTGCAGACCTTGATGAAAGGAGCTTGGCAGAACCCCATGTAGCTGAATGCGATTTTCACCCACCCTTATAATGCATTAATTCTTCTTCCACACATGTCATGGCCATGGAAAAAATCATTTGGAAAAGTTGGTTTTTCAGATTTGACTGTTCCTCCTTGGAGAATAGACGCAAAATCCAAATTTGTTTTGGATATATGCTTCCCTCTTTCAGAGGAATATATGCGTTCATTGTTATGAGAAAGACAAAGTAGAAAAGCAATGCTCCTTTTCAGCTTCTCAGAAATTAAACATGCACTGAAAGGGTAACCATGACAACTGACCAATCCGCCTGCAAGGAAACCACTCCAATCTTCCCCATAAGAGAATTTCTTCTTCAAAGTATACGTATTCATTCTGCAGTGAATTCATGATCAGAGCAGAGTTTTTCTTTGTGAACGTACAAGTCAGTTGTGCCTTTTTTTTTTTTCCTCTGGGGGGAATTGATGAATGTTAGCCCAATGATGCCCGTACCAATGAAGTTTCCTTGATTGATACCCTCAAAGCCAGACGAATACTTCAAGCACACTAAAGTACAAGAACAAATTGCAATAAGAAAAACAAAGTAGATTCTATAATCATTTTCATTGACCATGGATTTAGCTATGGAAGTTTCAATGGATAACTAGCTTTGCATCGATGGTTATTGAATATGATCAAGAGGCGTGAGCAAGATATACAGCTAATTAGGCTTGTTCTTCATGGAATTTACAAGGAAAATCAGCAGGAGGATCACAAGTGGGACTGCAAGACACGACGATTATATGCAGACAAATATGCCCATCAAATCCAATACATACAAGCGTAATTAAGCAGAGTACTCCTGTATAGATTTGATGACAAGTGCGTAATATTGGTCAACCAAATATTATTCAGATTGATATTAACTTTCCTGTTGTGATATCTACAGTTCTAAGTTTTCCAAGAGAATAAAATATAAGATCAGAAAATACAAGGAAATTTACTCCCTCATGGAAGTCCTAACATTTGTTTTTTCTAATTTAAGCTGGCAAGAACCTGTCTTTTGTATATCCTCGACTTCTGATTTAAAAATACATGTATTTGATATGTCATTTCACCTCATTTGTTTGAACAATGGTCATTCACTCCACGAACACAAAACAAAGTTATACATAATGTGTGATACATAAATAAAGAGAAATAAATTAAATACATTATTATGTAATACTATTTAACTTGATTTACTGCTGCAAAGATATTAACTTATCAGTAACCCTTCTTTTTGGTACTAAATTCTGTATATATCAAATTTCTTGATTTGCAGTTAACAAATACACAATTGATCCCGACTTCATTAATAATTATATATCTAAGACATTTTGTAAATAACTAAAAATTTATACAAAAAACCAAAAGTCATACGTGAATCAATATGGCTTGTGAGAGGATTTGTTGTGAATTCGCAAAGTGTTTTCTTTTTTTATCTCATTATATTTTTTTGTTACTTAATTATTTTTTAATTTGATCTTTATATATTTATTTAATTTAGAATAGAGATTCATGATATATTTTTTTTTCTTTCGAGTTTTCATGGTCTTTTAAAACATGGCATGGCATTGAATCTGTTTTTAATTTTACAAAGAAGAATTCGGAAGCTTAAACCCCTCTTGGATCGAGTGGAGGAATGCTCGAGTAAAGGAGAAATAAAGAGAAAAAACCATGCATGTACTTTGTTCTTCCATGACTACATAATTATCTTACAATTTTTTTTTTCTAACAGGTAGTGTAGGGATAAATCTCCTTTTATAATGGTGATAAATAAGAGTGAGTTATAAAGCATACAGTACTTTCAGACATAAGCATGATCAA
Organism: Populus euphratica; assembly: GCF_000495115.2. Taxonomy (NCBI): domain Eukaryota; kingdom Viridiplantae; phylum Streptophyta; class Magnoliopsida; order Malpighiales; family Salicaceae; genus Populus; species Populus euphratica. The sequence goes on from NW_011499894.1 coordinate 381,139, forward strand.
GCAAACAGATGAATAATTATCCAAAAAAAAAAGATCTCATAAATTTTGTTTTCTTAATTGCAAAGGAAAATCTGCAGGAGGATCAGAAGTGGGACTGCAAAGACACAACGATTATATATAGATAATTATGCCCATCAAATCCAACAAGTACAAGCGTAATTAAGCAGAGTACTCTTTTATCGATTTGATGACAACTGCGCAATATTGGTCAACCAAATATTATTCAGATTGATATTAACTTCCCTGTTGTGATATCTATAGTTCTAACTTCTAAGTTTTCCAAGAGAATAAAATATAAGATCAGAAAATACAAGGAAATTTACTCCCATATAGAAGTCCTAACATTTTTTTTCTAATTTAAGCTGGCAAGAACCTGTCTTTTGTATATCCTCGACTTCTCATTCATTTGGCTTTAAACTTGCCAGAAAGCTGCACAAAATTAACTACAATTCTAACTTCTCATTCTTTGGAGAGTTACTTCTGGCGAGATGCGCTTTCCTTTGGTAGTCCCATCTGTAATTCTACCTGTCCTCTGGGCTCTTGCTCTAGTACAGAGCCTTGATTTTCAATTTCCAAATTTCACGGATTCTGATATAAATCAACTTATTATTCGGGCTCCCAATTCTAGAATAGCCTATGACGCCATCCAAGTCACACCAGATTCTAATGGAGCTCCAATGGATAACAAGGCTGGAAGGGTCTTGTACAAATGGCCATTCAGACTATGGAGCAACGGAGGGAAGAATGCATCTTTCAATACAACCTTCGTACTCAATATCAAAAGCCAGACAGATCCAGGTGGTGAAGGCTTAGCTTTTATATTAACAGAAGATACTGATGTTCCAGATGGAAGTGAAGGACAATGGATTGGAATCGTAAATCCCACGTTAAATGGATCCATTGAAGCCAGGACAGTGGCAGTAGAATTTGACACCAGAAAAAGTTTCCCAGATGATCTTGATGATAACCATATTGGATTGGATGTGAACAGTGTCTACTCAAGAAGATCGGTTTCGTTAAATGGCAGAGGCATTTATCTTTCTAAGGGCGAAGATGTCAGGGTAGATGTTCGATACGACGGCAAGAATTTGACTGTTTTTGTGGGTGAGGACAAGAAGAATCCAGTTATTTCTGAGCATCTCAATCTCTCAGACTATCTTCCAGAAAACGTTTATGTGGGGTTTTCGGGTTCAACAAGTGACAAAACTCAACTAAATTGCGTGAGGTCATGGCAGTTCAGCGGTTCGGAGATAAAAGACTCCAAGTTGCGGTGGGTTTGGATTTTAGTTGCCGTAGGATCAGTACTAATCCTGTTGATTAGTATTGGTATCGCCCTTTTCTTGTACAGGAAAAGAGGATGTCAAGTGGACAGGCTGGAGGATGCTTATCCAAATATTGATGAGGCAATCCTAGGCTCCTCAACTGCTCCGAGGAAATACAAATTCAAAGAACTTAGCAAAGCAACTGGTAATTTCAACCCCAAGAACAAGCTCGGGAAAGGTGGCTTCGGGACAGTCTACAAGGGAATCTTGGGAAACAAGGAAGTCGCTGTCAAAAGAGTCTCAAAGAAATCAACCCAAGGTAAGCAAGAATTCATGGCAGAAGTCACTACAATAGGCAACCTCCATCACCGAAATCTTGTTAAGTTGATCGGATGGTGCCATGAAAGGCGTGAGTACCTCTTGGTTTACGAGTACTTGCCTAATGGAAGCCTGGATAAATACGTATTTTGTGATGAAAAGCCAGGCACGCAGGAAGCAACACTGAGCTGGGAAAAAAGGCTGAGTGTGATTTCCGGAGCGGCACAGGCATTGGATTATCTGCATAATGGCTGCATGAAGAGGGTACTTCACCGAGACATAAAGGCCAGTAACATAATGTTGGATTTAGATTTCAATGCGAAACTGGGAGATTTCGGCTTAGCTCGCACCATTATTCGAAATGAACAAACTCACCACACAACGAAAGAGCTTGCTGGAACACCTGGCTACATGGCTCCGGAGAGTATTCTTACGGGAAGGGCAACGACCGAAACAGATGTTTATGCTTTTGGCGTTCTTGTTCTGGAAGTTGCTTGTGGAAGGAAGCCTGGAGGGCAGACTGAGCGGGATGACTACATTAGTAACATTGTGCATGGGCTATGGGAACTTTACAGAAGGGGAACGATCCTCGAAGGTGCAGACCCCAGATTGGATGGAATATTCAAAAATGAAGAAATGGAGTGTGTGCTTATTCTGGGGTTGGCCTGCTGCCATCCAAATCCAAACGATAGGCCCTCCATGAAAACTGTTTTGCAGGTCCTTACAGGGGAAGCGCCACCACCAGACGTGCCAGCTGAAAGGCCTGTTTTTATGTGGCCGCCCAAGCCTCCATCCTTCAAAGAATGGGGCAACTCTATCATTGGAGGCGAACTCTCTCCATTTTCAGAAATCTCAGGGAGATGAATCAAATGCCAAAGGATCGAAGGAGAATGTCGATCATCAGTCTGATTTTGTTTTAGTCAGTAATGCACTTAGTAGTAGATATATATCTAGCCATAACGTTGCTGTGTTCCAGGCAATGATTGTTAAGAAATAGCAGCACTTCAATAAATTTATTTTTTTCTTCGTCAAATTATGTACGTAGTGCTGGAAAACTAGCTGCAGGTTCACCATAATTCCTAGGAAGATGTTTTCTGAAATGTCAAATCCCTATGGCGAGCCAACGATGGCATATCTTGGTGATCAATTTAATGTTCTTTTTTTGTATGTTATCAAAGTTTTAATCACCAAGCAATATATATTGGACAAGGATTTTTATTTCAATAGAATTTTTTTCATAACAAAATTTTAAGAAAACTAAAGTTGTCATACCCAGCTGGCCTTTTGCACACCTTATTTTGACATAATATAAACAAAAGCTGCAGGTAAAAAAACCAAGTAATTTGCCGATAAGCAAAACATTTCAATGCTCTAAAACTAATGTGGGAGGGGTCCTTGACTGATTACTCCCCTCAGCCCCATTTAACTATGAAAGGATATCGAGGTGGCAAGGCTATTAATATCATGGACTCGTAGTAACGAAAAAAATGAAGACCAAAGAGTCAAGATCATCAGAGACACGACATGAAGTAATTCTGCAGTAATTCACCGTTCTATATGGGGAATAAAGATTCAAAATCAACCTCTACGGGGTAATAAAATTCTTTATCGTGGCAAACAATAATAAGAACTAGAAGATGGATTTCAATCTAAGGCTGTTCCGGAGAACATAGCAAGAAAAGAAGACCAGTAACACAGAAAATGAACCTCAGGTTAACTGGAATATACATCACGTTAACTTGGATACATAAGAAGAAAGCAACTGGAAAGCAAGTAAGCATGCGCAAAGGAAACTAAATACATTGGAGAGAGCAAAACCTGTCAATGAAATCTGCAAGAACTTGCAGGAAAACTCAATTTAGGCAAACCTGTCTATATTGGAAACCAATAATATTCCTTGATTTAAATTCATGCCTCCTTTTATTCTTCAATGTAAAAAACACAGAAACCTTAAACCCAGTATTCTCTCAACGTGTACATCACTATGTTTTCATCCTATACATATGCCATAAAGGTTAATTCCAATAATTAAAAGGTTGTGAAATTGATGCAAACCCTACCTCTAATGTTTTTTTATTTATTTCCTTGAAGGGGAAGAAAAGGTGAAAATTTCATCTTTTGCCTGGTTTCCAAATTGCAGGCCTTGATGAAAGGAGCTTGACAGAACCCCATGTAGTTGAATGCGATTTTCTCTCTTCCACATATGTCATGGCCATGGAAAAAATAGTTTGGAAAAGTTGGTTTTTCAGATTTGACTGTACCTCCTTGGAGAATGGACGCAAAATCCATTTTTTCTTGGATAAATGCTTCCATTTTCCAACGATGCAAATAGCAAACTACATGGTCTTTTAGGTTCGGCGTGATAGTTACCTGGTCAGGCCGAGCAAAATATGGGCTCATTATAATGAGAAAGACGGTAGTATTCAAAGATGATAGATGTGTCATGATACTGCAAACAAGACTCCATTTAGTCATGGTTCTAGATTGATTAAGCAATTTAGATAAATTAACACAAATATAGAATAGAATTCTTGATAACAAGCATTCCGTTTCAATTCTTAGCCGCATCTAAATCTTCACATTTGTAGAATTTTTCCTTTGCCTCCCCCGTGGTATTCAGCAAGTTAGGATGTTGCACAGAGTTAATTCCTGACCAAATCCAACTATCTCAGAATTAAACTTGAGTTCCTGAAGTTATGGCTTGAAAGTAGTTTCTAAATCTAAAATAAAACCCCAGTAAAAATTAAACTAAAATTCACCTATCATGCCCAACCCTAAAGGCTAAGGGCATATGAAAGTTGATAGTTGTAAAAAGATAGGAAAAGGTAACAAAGTTTTTGGAGGCTTAAAAAGAGGGTATAAATGAATGAGAGGTAATGTAGTAATTGAACAATAGTTGATAAGTATAAATAAAAAAGACATAAAAAGGAGCTGTGTACTTGAGAGCAAACCGTGAGAGTGAAGGAAGAAAGAAGAAGAAGAAGAGAAAAAAAGAAAATTAGAAGGGAAATAAAAAGGAGTTGGAGAAAATAAGTTTAAAGGTAATATTTAGGTTATTAAATATATAAATATGTGTTATTGAACTTTAAATTTTGATTTTGATGAATGTTAGGGTTTTGAAAATTTATGTTTTGGGTTTAATTGATGAATTAAATTGAATGTTAGGTATTGATTGTTGTATGTAATTGATTATTTAGTTGACTATGGAAGATTGTGATGATTTTAAGTTATAAATTGTGCAAATGGTGAATTTTAAGTTAGAAATTTGAAAAGAACAGTAGGTTTCTGTTGAAATTATGGGTTGGAGGTTGAAGATGATGAAAATTCAATTTGGTCCCTCAATTTGTGAAAATTATTGTACAGTCCCCAAACTTTGGAAAATTATAGATTGGTCCCTGTATGAATTATGGGCAGAATTACTATATAGTTATGAAATTTTAAAACTTTCAATTTGGTCCTCTAATTTGACAAAAATTACCATTTGACCCTAAAAATTTGGTAAAATTCCAGAATGGTCCCTGGAGCATAATGGGATGTTCTGGACAGAATTGAGGATTAATTATGTTCATAATTTCAGTATATTCATGGATTTATGATAGTTTTAGTTTGGTCCTCCATTTGACCCTAAATTTTTTTAGAAAATTCCAAAATGGTCCCTGGAGCATAACAAGATATTCTGAACAGAATTGTGGATTAAATATGGTCATAATTTCAATGTAGTCATGGATTTATGATATTTTTAGTTTGGTCATTCAATTCAATAAAAGTTACAATTTGACCCTTAAAAATATGATAAATTCCATATTAGTCCCCAGTTGTAATATTAGCATTTTCAGATTTGGTTTGATGAATAATTGAGGGTTATTTAGTGAATTATTATCAATTTTATTATTTTTTATTATGGATTAGACTTTGGGAAAACTGTTAAATTTTGGGTTTTTTGAAAAATAACTAGTTTAGTCTAAAAACATACAGGGTTATGGAATATACCATTAGATAAGTGTATTAAATAGGTTATATGTTCTTTTAAGTCATTCTTGAATATGTCTTCTTTGTATTCAGATAATCCTGATATTCTACCGGTAGGACGTTAATAGGATTTCATTTAGTATCAACTTTTGAGTACCGTTTGCTTTGAGTCAGGTGGGTAGATAATTTTTTATATGCATGAGAAATATTATAAATATTTGATTTGTTAATATAAATTGGATCATGCTTCTTGATAATATATATGATGATTATTATCCTTGTTATGAAAAAGCATGATCAATTGTTGAATCTGAATTCTTAATATGAACCAGTATATATTTGAATTGACTTCTGAATTGATAGCTCCTCATTTGATTGATGTCATAAGTTGAGCCTTGAGATATGAATATGTTTGTTTGATTATGATTATAAACATATGGTATGTCAATTAGAATACTCATGCTAACAGGGTAGTGTTAGTCTTTGTGCATATCGTATCTGAACCCTAGTTGGTTAGCGGAATCATCAACCTGTGTGGACTGATCATCCCACAGTACGGAGCTTTATGCTCATTATATTTTGATTTTCTGATGAGTTTTACCATATGATTTTTTTTGTTATGGCCTATTTAAGAAACATTTCTATAAGAACCTAAAGCTGTAATTGTATATATATTCATCATTGTTATATTACCTTGTGTGTGTATTGAATGTTATCTACTTACTGAATTATTGAACTCACATTCTTATTAATTATCATTTTCAGGCTTATAGCTTGATAGCAGGTCACTTTTATTGGATCTTCTGATCCTGTTCTTTTGTTGAAATTTGTAACTTTCTTTTATGTCTAGTTAGTGCTTCAAAACTTTGAATTTATATAAACTCTTGTATTAAGACAATTAAGTTATATTATGAAATTAGTTTGTTGTTAATGGTAAGTTGAACTAAGGTTGTATGTAAGTTTGGATTCACATAGATATGAACCTTGAAGAAAAACCTTACCCATATGCCGATCATGAATCTGAAAATCGGGTTGTGATAGATATTGCTACAGTGAGAACCAGCTGAGAAATTGATGCGGTTACCTGATCTAATGTAGGAAGTTGGAGTAAATTTGATTGGAGCAATTAAAGCTGTTGTGCAGAATGATGCATAGCTCTTGTAAACAATAAGTACTTCAGTTACTGTAAAGTGAGTAGAAATTCATGGTTTAGTAGCTTTACTTGCGAGGAAGAGGGCCATAGTCTTGTGCCTGTCTACAGCATGGAGTGAATCTAGTAGAGCGGGAAGGTGAGAATTTTGATGAGTTGGAGCTAATACATGATATTTGTGTGCAAGAGAATGGATAAATGAATGTCTATCAATTCGAGGGAGCTTCGGGTGGTTCCAAGAGTGATGACAACCACAGGTTGAGAAGAGAAGGATTGGGGAAGACGTTATATTTTTCAAACACGCACAATCCTTGTGGTAAAGAGCACAATTCAGTTAAATTTACAGATTATATTTAGCGAGTTGGTCGGGAGACAGAGGCTACCTAAAAGGCAAACAATAAAGCTTATGATAATACATAAAATCAGCATCATTTTGTTCAAGAGTTGAAGAGGGAAGCTTAGACATTGTGTTCTTGAGGTCAAAAAGGTTCCTAAGGGCATTGAGGAACGAAACAAAGCGCTGAATAAAAATAAGCTCAAACGCTTCCAATTTAAAAAGTTTTACAAAGTTTGTGATAGCAAGCTAGTAGTTTGTAAATCAGCAAGCAGGTTGGTGCAACCCCTGTTTTCAGTTATGGGAAATCTCAAGGGGCTTATTCCTGGCTTGGCAATGGAACAGGAAATTGGAAGTTGAAATGGAATCAATGGCAAAATTCACTGCCTAAACAAAGAAAGAAAAGGAAATAATTAAAACAAGAGGAGCCAGGTGCAGAAAAGGAAAATATTAAAACAAAAGGAGCTAGGTGCAATCATGTTTGTTGAAATAACATCTCAACAACAATCAAATATTTGAGGAAAATAGCATACCTCCTATAACATGAATTGCCTCGCTTCTTATTGCATCCCATATCCTCAGAGTTGCATCAGTAGAACCAGTACAAATAATATGATCTTCCTCAAACACAAAAGTAGGGAAACAAGTTATGAAAAAGTGCGACAGAGAAGTTTAACAACTAACACCAAGATGAAGAGTAGGAAGATACCGTCAGGTGTAAAATCACCTCATGTCACAGATCTACCATGACCGTAAAATGTATTGAAGAGGACACATTTTTCAGAATCCCACATCAAAGCAACGCAATCAGTAGAACTCGCCAACGTAAAAGGACGTCTTGGATGCCACCTGATCCACTGGGAAAGGTCTTCATAAGACAAATGCTCAAGAAAACCACAGTAAAAACAAATAAAGTGTGTATGTGATGACCTGACGAGTCCCATATTCGAACTGTTACACCAACACCACCATATGCAAGCAACTGCCTATCAGAACTAAAGGCTAAACAAGAAACAGAATTGTCATGACTTGCAACGAAATGCATAGAGAAAATTTGTTGAAGATAAGAAATACATAAAGAATCCAGATAATCAGTGTTGATTGGGACTAGGAAGACATATGGCTAAACCCTAAATAACACCAATTCAAAGGAAAATCTTTACCATTATAAAACGACAGAATTAAAACTGTCTTGTCTTAAAAAGATCCCCAGCCACCTATTTACATATATTAGTTCAAAGTCTTCAACCCTAATCATTATCCTGACAAAAATCCTGTACTCAACAAACCATAATGCGTAACAGAATAATGACATACCATTTAACTCCACTTTCTAATCTCCATCTCCAATCTTCAAGAGAAAGCCTTTATCCTCTGCACCCCCAGTTGCAACTATGGTAGCATCTATTGGGTTGCAGGCAACTGCGGAAAGCTCACCTGTGAACAAAACCATAATGCTAAGTCAGTATAAGTAAGACCCCTTAAGCACCCCCGTTACAATCCATATAATTCAGTTATATTCTGAAGTGCTGAGAATTGGACAAGACATACCGGTATGACCAGTGAAAGTGTGCACAAAATCATTGATAATGTCAAGATAAACGTCTCCTGTGTCGTCACTTTTCAGTTCCATCCTACTTTAGTTTAATGAAGGGTTTGTAAACTAGTTTTGTGTCAAATTTGGGTCAACCTATTATGATTTCTGATTCCCAGGGTTTTTTCTCACTTCATGTTCTATCACAAGAGGACTAGAGAATGCTTAATTGAGTCCCTTTTTTATACAAAGAGTTGGCTGAGTGTATATATTTCAATAATATTTATAATTTCACCCTTCAGTATGTGACACTGTCAGTTTAGGTCTAAGAATTCCTGGGTTTCTCTGCAACAATTCAAATTCTCTAATCCCTGTTTCCTCCATTTCTTCCATTTGTTTATCTACAATCCATTTATCTATCCTTCGAAACACTCTCCAGTTTCTGACAAAGAAACTGGCTAAATATTATTTATCTCTAGTGATATTTTATGGTGATTGACTGTTGATTGCTTCGAAAAATAAAAATAAAAATAAAAATAAAAATTGATTACTAGCAATACAGAGTTCTTGATTCTATGTTAAAAAGCATAATGCGACTTCAATTAGTAGATTTTTTGTGACTACAACTACTAGATGTTCTGTTTTTCTTGTATACAAAGATGTGACTTCAATAATTCTGCCAAGGTCATTTTAATTTAATCTTAGCTGTGCTTTTCCCCTGTCGGCCACATCTTTAATCCTAGCAACAATTACATGGCCTTGATTTTTTAGTTTCCAACCTTCCGTGAGTTTAAACACAACTCAACTTACTTTTTGAGTGACATTTTTTCTATATAGTTTATCAGACGCCACCAGAAAGTTCTTATAGGGGAAGCACAAACACGAGAAGTAAACAAATCTTCTATTCTGGGTGTGGCTTGCTGCCATCCAAACCCTAACAAGAGGCCCTCAAGGACAACTCTTGCAGGTTCTTACACGGGAAGGACCACCACCAGAAGTGCTGGCTGAAAGGCCTGCTTTTATGTGGCCAGTGTGCCTCCATTTTCAAAGAATGGAATAAGTCTCATTAAGGATATCACGGAGGATGAATTAAGGAATACCAAGTCAGAGAAGCAAAATATCGTTCTTCCATCAGTATGATTTGGTTTTAATCGGTGGATGGAGGACTTTTTGCGTTCCAGGTAGGGATTGTAAGAAATAGTAACCCCTTTATAATATACTTTTTTGCTGCAGGTTCTTGAGGAATATGTTTTCTGACGCAGACGAAGCTCTTAAATTAGAAATCAAAGAACAAGAAGATAAAATGAAATGACTGAACATGAATCGTTCTCATATTCTTTTATTGTTTGAATAATTATTCTACCCTTATTACAACTGTTTAAATAGCTCTAAAATCAACCTTGTTAAAGGAAATCGGAATCCCAATTAAATAGGAAAAATAAGTGCTAAAACCGAAAAAAAGCTAAATTCCGAAATTAAATTGGAAAAATACTAAAAAAACATATCTAATTTAAAGGTCTTCCCAGCCTTTAACTGTTACTGTTAGTCAAGGAATTTCCTAACCAAATTTGACCATGATCTAACAATCTGACACAACCACATATTTTCTTGGAATTGGACCTTTTCGTCTAATCTTTTTCATGCGATACAATTATAATTGGCCAATTAAAGTTTATCTGCATGGTCAGTGTAATGAGTAATGACTGTAACTTATAATTGCCATTTTATCTAAATTTGCAGGGAAAGCTTTGAATCAGAAAGCTAATTACTGGAATGTTGAAAGCTTTCAGGATGTTTCAACATTATCGCAGTACATGATTCCAGATGATACCCCCGCGACACCAATTAGTTTTCTGACAGGATTTTTCAGCTTCCTTTTCATTTTTGTTTGTCTCATTTAACTTGGAAATCATGGAAGAACTAGGACGAGGACGGGTGAAGAAGACTGATTTGCAGTTGATTCGGTAACAATTGTTGATAGAAATATCCATACCTACTGAATTAACATAACACTCAGAATTTCAATTCATTTAATTTCTTTTACAAAATTAATTCAGTTCGATCTCTTTTTATATCAAAAAATTCAGAACTACAAATAGATGAAGCCAACCTTGTAAACACCCCTAGATTTGATCCAACCCGAGAATGAAGTCACAAGTTGGTCAGATCAAACCCTAAAACAACATCATTTTAGTAATTTTTCAAAAAGATGTTATTTTAAGTTTTTTTAATAAAACAATGTTATTTTGAACAAAAACTACAAAAAAAAAAATCCTTGGAGTCAGACCCCGAGTTTGGCCAAGTGCCCGGTTTAATATGCAAGAACTAATATGCCAGGTAAACAAAAAAAAAAAAAAAATATATATATATATATATATATATATATACGCACGCTTTAAACTACTTTGGGAGGGGCAATGACTGATTTGTCGGTGAGCATATGATAATTATCAAATTACCTGTTACTAAAAGGCAGTCAATAATGGAAATGAGTGAAGACATTAGATACAAACATGAAAAATCAACTATAACTATGACGCAAAGTTATTTTGCACAAATCCGTTCTGTACGGGGACTATAGATTAAAATCCCCCTCTATGGGTAATACAATTGTTTCAAAAGAACAACAATATCGAATGCAAAAGATGGACTTCAATCTGAGGCTGTTCTTGAGAACAAAAGGAAAGAAAGAAAAACCAATTATATAGGAAATGAACCTCAATCATAATTGATTTGCACTGTCAGATCCTGTACTCCCAGATCATGGTACAAACCATGCACAGATTGTAGTACTGGGCGATCATCCACCCCCTTCTTCACCTATTAACAACATCCAAGAAACAAAATTGTGTTACCAGTCTTTAAACAACCAGAAAGTAGAACTTCAAGAGTATTACAAGGACGCCACCTGCCACATCAACAATGACAGCAAATAAGCCATACTTTCAGTGATGTACCTGAAGTGAAATTGAGCCAACAACATGACCAGGAACCAATTCCCAAAACCGAGCTTCAGAAACTTCAGCAACATCTTCACGGGCAGAAACCTAGCCAGAATAGGGAATTATATGTAATGATAGATAAATTCAACCAAAATGTATTGTATAAGAATCGGCTCTTCAAAATGTTGGAAACACCCTTTCTATTTGAAAATTCACACTCGGATCATAGCAAATGAATGAAAGCCTTTATGGGAGCTTACCTGTCTCAAGCATTTGCTCAATGCTGAAGATGGAATGCTAGGAGGAGCCATTTGAAGCAAGATGCCACCAGTGGCTTTAAAGAGCGGTAGGACAAGCATAACGACAGCAGCGGAAACCAGCCCCAAACATAAAACTTCAGCATTTTCAACCCTGTAATGTGTGAAACAGAATTTAAAAACAAAAGAGGTAAACAGGGGAGTTTTGCAGTGAAAAAACAAAGATGAAGCAAAATACCCAAGGGACAAAAACCAGGATGCCAATATCAAGCCTGCACTGAGAAACAATAAGAGTAAATCAGCCAATCATGGATATATGAAAAATGCAAGTAATTAAAAAAGGAACATGCTTTTGCAAAGAAAAATAAGGACACACAGAGACTCAGAGAGCATACCTGCGAATTGAATCTGCAATAACATGCAAGCAGACTGAATGGAAATTCATATCTTCTGCTTTTCTGTAGACTGCATGCAAATATAAATGCAACACAATCCAAAGAAAAGATAAAAATATCAAAATCTATAAAACCACTGAAGCAGTTTCTATAACAGTAACAATCATTATAACCCTATGTATAATATGCCAAAGATTCCCGTCAAGGATCAAATTGGAAAAGCACCATGTTTTACAGTATACCACTCTTTATAAGATTCCCATCCAGGGTCAAATTGGAAAAGCACCATATTTTACAGTACACCACTCTTTATACTCGATTAAAATGCTATTCAAATAAGCGCTAGTACATGTGAGCCTTTTCATGTGGCTTAAAGTTCATCAAATGACTTCCTGTGACATATAAAAGTGCAGTAAGTGACTTACCAATATTAATGCGAGCATAATTCCGGAAGAACCAAACACCAATAAGATTCACCAATAAATTTGTCACCGCAGAAACAATCAAGTAATGCCTGTAAAAAGGGTTGTAATCTCCATGTAAAAGATGAAAATAAAAGGATGAGCCACAAAGTGCACTGCACTAAATACATAGTAACTATCTTTTGGCAAGTATGTGCTATCTATGATGCTGGATCCAGCATAATAAGTATACTGCTCCAAATACCTGCGCAACCGACTTACTTGTGTTCAGATTCATCTTGTATGAATGCATGAAGTGCTTCCACAGCTAACGAGAATGACATGAACAAAAGAAACAGCTGTCTACACAAGCAGCAAAATCAAGAATATCTAGATATTAGAGCAAAGAAATGAAGTTTTAATTTTATAAAGGAATTAATTAAAGAACGTAAAAGTAGTTCTTCATCAGATACATGTCTTCAGTGCCAAAGAAACATCCAGGGTCAATAAAAAGTCATAAAACTCAGAAGCAAAACTTTACTTCATCTCTTTTATTTGGTGAGTATCAAAGGTAAAACCACACCCTCTTCCTAAACTACCTGAGCCAAGACATAGGTCTCATTTCTCCGAGTCAAAAACAAACCAAGCATAAAGAGCTGAATGCATTTTTAAGATTTATCGTATACATCTATATATTAAACATCTTATTGTTTTCATGCCAACCATAACTGTTCGCTATGCACCACACTCATGATGTTTCAACCCCGCAGGCTAAATCATTTAATAAACAAAACCCAAGTTATCCAACTAAAGCAAACCATTAATACACCAAATATATATCAACAATAACACCTTGGATTATCATATCTCTAATAGCACAAATAAAAAACAACAACACCCACAACACAAAATCCTACAGGAATTTGCATGTTACTTACAGCATTAGTAAAAGCAGCCAACACTTCAAGCCTTTTGTACCTGGCGAAGGCATTTAGCAGTTAAAATAAGTTCCTTTGAAGACAAAGATCGATCAATATCGGGGGGAAATTCGCGCTAACATAATTACAACCAAAATAATAACTAACCCATAAGTGTAGACATGATCAGACTTTCTCCTAGAAGCAGCCATGGCAAACAACGAAAACGTTAAAAGCCCACATCCAAATGTCAAATGAAACGCGTCAGATACCAAACCTGCAGCAAGATCCCATAAAAAAAAAAAAATTACTTTAAAAAAACCCTAAACACAACCAATCAAAACCCAAAACTGATTCATTTCCTCACCAACACGGCCCGTAAAGAGTCCGATCGCCAATTCAGCAGTAGAATACGCAACATTAAGAGAAATCATCAAGAAAAGTCTTCTCATTTGTCTACTCCCAGACCTAATAACCCTAAAAATCGAAAGCACGGAATCCAAATCCGATAGTTTCCTCTTTGGGTCCTCAAAAATGGAGTCGTTTTGGTAATCAAAAGAATAATCAATCTCCGGTGGGATGTCAATGCTTGAAACGGTGCGTGAAAGCAGAGGCTTTGTTGCATCATTCGTGATGATAGAAATTGGGGTTTTGGGTTCTTGTGATTGTTGGTGAAATGAAGATTGGCGCCAATAAGCGTACCTGCGATCGCTTGTGCCCAATCCAAAATCAACATTATCTGGATTTCTGGGCGTCTCCATTTTGGATTAAGCAAAAAAAAAAAGTGGGGAGCTGTAGACAAATCCGCAACTTCTTGGATTGGAGTCTGGTTTTTTATTTCAAATCAAGTCCGTGAATTCCATTGATTAACAATCACAGACTTCAAAACCCAAGATCAGACGTTAAGAAGGTTGCAGTTTGGGTTCGAATTCAAAAGGGATCAAAGTTTGGTTTAGGAAAAAAAAAAAAAACCTCTGGGGGGAATTGATGAATGTTAGCCCAATGATGCCCGTACCAATGAAGTTCACTGACACAACAGCCACTGCAAGGGGGAACATTCTCTCCGTCATCTGCAAGCAAAGGGGGAAGCCCGAAGATAGACTGGCGTTACGAGGGTATTGCAAGTCTCGTTCGATCAGTCCGACAGTGGGGTCCATTTAATTAGAGTTAATCGAATTTGTTTTTCTTTAACACAGTTAAAAAAAATAAGAAAAATATGAAGAAAAACATCTTAGAGAGTTGTAAGGGGTAATCGCAACTCCTACACAAAATCTACGACCCTTTTAAAAAAAATAGCTGAGGTAATTTTAAGATTTAAATTTTTAAAAAGTTATTCTTATACAACAATAAATGATTTATTTTTATATGAACTCTACATAAATGTTATATTCTTATACGAACTTTACAAGTAAAAAAAAGATATATGCAATCTATCTGTTTGATAAATATATATATATATATATATATATATATATATATCTTTTAATAATAAATAAATATTATTAAATTTTCTGAGTTACTTTTTTCTCTTCCTGTTATTATTTTTTATGTCAATTGAATTATTAGTTTTTCTTAAAAAACATTTTATTTATTATTAATATTTTTTTTTATTAAACAGATACATTCACGTGGATTTATTTTAATTAAGTTGCTATAATTCTTTCGGTGAATTTATCTATATAATCAGAAAATATTTATTGATAATAAATAAAATATTCTTTAAAATAAAAAATGAGTGAAAATAATAGCATGAATGAAGAGAAAAATGCACTGGAGAGCAAGTTAAATTCTTAACCATTGATTTCGTGGAATTTAAGAAAACCCATTCTATTTCGTTAGATAACACTTTTTTTAGGACAAACCAGAAATATTATAGAACACTCT
>NW_011499894.1:396548-422554 GCF_000495115.2 Populus euphratica
ACTCTTTCTATAAAATTGAAAATTAGCATTAGCATTACTAATGATGGATAATTGATAATAACTAAGTGTTAATGTCCATTTAATAGAATCTTTAAATACTTAGAATCTTAAATATATATTTTTAATGATAAGGGGATTTTTTTTAAACTAATATCTGCATGTATTGAATCCCTCTCTGATAAAATCTTAAATATGTGGGATTTTGTCCTGATATATTATAAGAAATTATTTTCTTCCACTATAGGATATTATTGTATAAATTGAGCAAAAAGACTAATCCATCTTTCTTATGGATAAAACAGCAATTAATCATACTAGAGCAAGAAATTCATGAGAATTATAGTTATTATAATTAAATTTATTAGCCAGACCTATAAATAAATAAATAAGAGGGAACTTTGAGCCAGAAGCTCCATTCCAAACGAAAGTTTTGAGGATCATAGAGAACCATTTTCAAACAGGCGAAATAGAAGAACATGTGAACTAAGAGGAAGCCTCGCTTACAAGTTTTTATTCAATGCACAAGAGTAAAGCACATTTCTGTACGTTTTGGATGGAATGTAGGATGTAGCTAACAATCAAACACAAGTTTTACATTTGCAAATGAAATAATGGCCTCTTCGAGACTCTGGTCGCTGAAGGATCCATCTGGTGTCATTAGACGGTTGCTTCAATGCATCGAGCAGCTGATCCCATCACATACTCAAGCCTCCACCATGGATTTGAAAAATCAAAGAATGTCAATCCCAGCTATTAAACATTTTATGCTTCAATCTGTTAATCACCTCATGAGAAAAGGAAAACAGATCCCCATTCTCAGGACTGCAAATGATGATCAAGTGTATAGGCATGGGTATCAGAAGGGCTCGAGCCAGGCCTGCAAAGAAGTAAGCTTAACAAGCATGATCGTGCTTAAATAAATAATAATTATCAAGTAAGCTTAACAACCAAGAATTCTACAAAGAAAGAACAAACACCATCTAAGAATATTAACAACACTGAAGAATAAGGAACGCTATGGAAAAGAACTTAATAGAACCAACACATTGTAAATTCCACCTCGCAAAAGCCACATTCAATTATGAGGGGCCAGAAAAGGTGTAGTGAACTAGTAATATGAATTAAAGCAAACTGAAAAGAAAAGGACACTACTCTCGCTAACTCATTTTGCAAGGAAAAAAAAGGTTGTTCACGTGAAAAATCAGCCTTGTTCCCCAGCTAAAGATTGGCGGGCAAATTTTGTCATGTCAGCAGAAAGAATAATCAAAAGATTTATGCAGAAAGAAAGAAAGGGCGTCTGTTCGTCTGTTATTCACGAATAATCAAACTCAGACTCATTCCCCAGCTAAGAACTCAGCCTTGTTCTGTTATTCAACTTTCATAAAAATTAGAAAAATGGGAGTACTGACAGCACCTAAAAGTGCCTACCTGCCTCCAATACCACCAAAACCATCATAATAATCCACAACAAACACCTCTGAAACTTAAATCAACACTGTTTTATCAAATCATTGTTGCCTTCTGCAATAGCATTTACAACAGAGCACAACAGCATAAAATAAGTCAAGCAGCACATGTGGTTCAGACAATGGACAATCCCCACCCCCCAGGCATAACCCATGGCTGTCTGGCTTTGAAATTAGAATCCTTTTTCACAGTTCACTTAAGCTTCTGATGCAAAAATGCATCATAAAGTACCTCTTGTTAATCGTGCCATAGTGAAATTTCCGGCTTCCAGCTTTAACATCTTCAATGTACTGCACCAATAGGAAATTAGATATACAAGCGACAAAAGCAAGTGCATGAAAAAACTGTGTTGCTAAAACAGGCTCTTACCAACTTTAAAGTAACCAACATTGATGAAAATGCCAAGGAATCCAAAGGTATATCATCAAGTGAAAAAAGCCGGCACTCCAATGACTCTGGACCAGGTGAAAAGTGGGGCTTCTTCAACTTTGCCAAGAAAATTATGTAAGTCTGCTCCAAATGACAATGACGACAACAAACTTAGAAACCTTAAGCAAGGTCATAGAAAAATCAATATGACAAATAAGGGGCATCTCTCTCTTACTTGGCCAATACGAGGGATGTCCAATTGAGCAAAAGGTGACACAACTTCCACTTCTGCGCGTGCTTCCTCCCAGGTTTCCCTGATTGCCCCTTCTGCAGCAGACTCACCAATTTCCACGTAACCAGCTGGAAGGGTCCTATTTCAGCACAATCCAATTATCTGGATTACCCATTATGGATAACAGAAGTATAGAAGCTAGTTAAAATGCAAAGCAGAAAGGACCAAGAAACATATGGAGTAAATTCTTTTTTTTTCTTTAACTACTTGAGAGTTTCTGTTTAGAGAGAGCATGCATTGGTTCCATTCCGTACCAAAATCACAATTTCAGTTGCATACCAGAGGCCATGTGATGGTTGGATGTTTCGCTTGCAGAGTAGGACCTTGTTATCATGCTCAATGAGGCATCCCACCACCTATTCAAACCAGTTTACAAAAGAAAACAATAATTTCATTACCTTCAAAACAAACCAATTATTCATTGAAAGTGCAGTGCCAAACAAACTGGAGAGAAAACTAACATATACCACGTTAACAAAACATGTTTAAATTATGCTTTAACAAGAATTAAATGGGATACACACATCGCAAGGTTTTCAGATTCATGCCTACAATGTTTTTCCTTGTTTTCAGTGCTTGTTAAAGCAACCAGCAGAGTTAAACCCACACACAATTCCACTATTTTATGACTCCCCGAGTCAGGGTTCAACAATTTATTCTCCCTGGAAACCTTTTTGCATATAATCTCTAGTCCACCAAAAGTTCTCCAAAGATTGCATTGCCACTTTGTCTAACATCCACATCACATGAATCCTTTTGTAGTGTCACATGTTTTTGATTGATAATCACGATGCTGATATATGACTGAATATTTAAATTGTTGCTGAAAGAATAATTGAAGCTAGCTAGCCCATACATGTTACATTAAATGGAGATACCTAACCAGCTGTGGTGCAAACCAGGATGCTAAACTTAATTTTAGAAGAAATATCATGATATGCAAATGAGTAAATTTTCCTCAGCAATTTCAGCAGACACATTCAATCATACAAAACAACAGAAACATACATGACAATTTTGATTGCAATAATGAATGACCATACCATTTTAGGGTTTTGATAGGAAATTTTCTCACAAACTGTGCAAATGGCTCTCATCTTTTCCTCACCATCAGGTATATCATGTTTTGTCTGGCCACCACACCACTGACAGAAATTGATCTTGCGAGCACTTCCCTGAAAACAAATTTCATTAGCAAGGTACAGGATTATGTGAATGCAAGCGCCTTGAATAAGACTGGGAAAAAAAAACCCGCTGGCATCAACAATCACTGGTATCCTGATCAAATTAATCTAAGTCACAACATCTCTTTCTAAAATCTAGTTAAGAAACTTGAATAAGAATACAATACAAGTGATGTTCAAAGAAGGATACATTACCATATGAGCCAAGTTATTAGATTCTTCCTTTTTTTCCTTGTGATTTAAACAAATAAGCAACTCAACATTTAACACAAATAAAAACAAACAAAAACAGATGCAAGAGACGGACATTTAGCGCATAATCAAGAAAAAATGACAATCACGAATCCCAATAATCATCCAATTTATCAACGAATTCGATAAGAGTATCAGGATTTCAACAACAAGAAGGAAAAAAAACTCAGAGAAACTCACAGGTGACTGAACAGCAGCAGATGAAGAAGAGGTTCCATCTATCTTAGACTCAAACGGAGTTGAGTGAGCACGAACAGGTCCCAAAGACCGAGTCTTTCGAGTCAAAAACATGAAAGGATTTGTGGGTCTGGTTATTAGAGAAGAACAGGATAATGGTTTGGCGGAGATTGAGACAAAAGCATTAGTTTTAGCGGCATGTGGTGATTTCAGTCTATAATGATAAGCCACAGAACCAAGATTCTGTATTGCTTTTAGCATTGAAAATCTCGCCAATTTCTTATCTTTGTAACAAAATAAAATCTTGAGGTATGGTGAGAATTGTTTAGCAAGTATGAATTGGTTGTGTTTGGTAGGTGTTCCAAGGCGAACCCGCGTTGCCCCGGTTAACTTCGGTCTGGTGTGTTTCTGAGTACAGTACAGTACAGTAAATAGAATGACAGATAAGAAACTTCATTTTGGTCCTCCAATATTGATTTCATTTTTCTCCTGGGGAATAAACTTCGTTTGGGTTACACAATCGGTTAATGATAGTTTTTGAATTTAAAAATTCCTCATACTACTTTCTATATTTATATCATCATTATAGTTATTGCCATTGTTAAGTTCTTTGACACACTCATTGTAAATAGTATTTTATTAATTAATACATATCTTGATCTTTAAGATTTTTATTTTTATCCTTCTATTTTATTTAAATGATATTTTTTATCCTTTTACTTTATATTAAATATAATTTAGTTTTAAATAAATTCTTTTTCAATTAAATTCCTACTAGTCAATTCAATTTTTAAGTTTGGTTAAAAAAAATTGGATTAATATTAATTTCAAAAACTATAAGGACTAATTAAATTATTATTTTAATATATTTTTAAATTAAAAAAACTTTAAAAATCAACTATGACCACATTTTTAAACATTTTAAGTAATTTTTGTTTTTTTATGTAATTTAAAAATGCATTTCAAATATCAAATTAATGGCTTTTTAATATTTTTATAGTTTTGATAAGTTGATATTAAAAATAAAATAAAAAAATTATTTTAATATATTTTTAAATAAAATTATTTTAAAAAAATATTATAAAATAACAATATTTAAACACAACAGTCATCTCCAACCGAGAGCATTGCCAACTTGTTTTTTTAAAAAATATTTTTTTGTTTTTAAATTGCTTTCCTGGTGAGGTTTTATAATTTTATTTTATTTAGATTTTCATTAATTAAATCAGTTTCAACTATTAATTAAACAATTTTGCTTGTTGATTGACACTCAAGATTTATTGATCAAATTTCTGTTTAACTGTAACTTTAAAGCTTGAAGAACCCTAGTTTGTTTTTATCACTATACCTTGTGTCAAACTGGCAAATTGGTGTTATAAAATCTAAATTTAATCAAATTTTAAAAATTGGGAATTTATAATAATACATTGAACAATTTGTTTGCATCACTAGATGGTTATTGCATTGTGCACCTACCTGGGTCCAATTACATAAAATCCATTACCAGCTCTTGCAATTCTATCGGTCGCAAAATTCAATAAAAAATTGTTCAAAAGTACATTACACTATCTATCGGCATTCCCATGGAACCTGCAATCACTTGATTGGATGTAGTTTGGGCTACAGAAGCTCAGAACAATCTTCAAGCTGCAGTCAACTTATCACATAAAGATTGATATGCTGCACTGCACAGTTTGAACTTTTCCTCTGCAACAGCCTGTTCACATACGTTGATTAATTGTGTTGTCAATAGCACTTAATTAGATCTGATTAGAGAAGCAGTGATGCATGATCCGTGTTCCTACAGGAAAAGAAACTTTTTGTACTACAAGACATAAGTTCTGTTATGAAGCCACGGGAATTGAAATGTACAAGCTGCCTTTTATTAGGGGTGTATCATGACATTCTTTGAACATCTATATATATATATATATATATATATGCCAGGGCCTAAACTATGGTGGGAGCGAGTACCTTTGAGGAGCCCTGGTGACGATCTGGATGCCATTTCAATGCACATGACCGATATCTGAAATGGAAAATCACGTGTGAATAAAGAATAAAAGTAACTTCTATTTCGTTTGGCAATTGTTATGCTCTAGAAAAATAGCAACCAGTCTAGGGAGAACTCACGCATTTTTGACGTCTTCAAGTTTTAGGGGACCATAAGCTCTCAGTCCAAGAGCAAGCCTATCCGAGGCAAAATTTGACTCCAAATCATCGGAATCAGATTCTGACGAGCAATCATAATCCTCTTCAACCCGATATCTCCAATTCTTCCCATAGCTATAAGAGTGGTGGTCAGATGAGTTCTTCCATTGGGGATTCTCATCACTGATGAAGGACCAGTAAAAGTATCGATTCCCACCAAATGTAGATCGGAAGATGTTGTCAGCATCAGCATTATCTTCTTCACAAAAGTGGAAACCTTCTGAAAAGAGTTGAAAATTGTATAATTTCTCATGCAACTCTAGAAGGATGATGAGGAATTTAAAGACCACATATAGCACAAGAGTAAATTGATCAAATATCTAAATTTTCCAATTTGATGCATGAACAAGAACACAAGAATATATAAAATTAGTTATAAATGAAGTATGGTATTATGAGGAGTGCATGCAAAACAATACACAAAAAAAATACCCCCGTGGAGACAATTTCAAGCTAGTAGATCACAAAGACAGCGACCATTTAACTGTCCAACACTGAAATGCAAATGCTTCAATGAGACAAACATTCAATGGGCTATGCAAGTCAAAAGGATAGGCACGTTAAATTAGGGGATGCCTGTTTCAAGATTAAGAAATAGCGGTAAATTGTCACAAGAAAGCTAAAATTAGTGTTAAAAGTGTTGGCAAACGCAAGAATAAATTGTTAATCATAAGAAAGAGAGAGACAAGTAATATGGGAGAGAATAAAATTTTCATAATACTGTAGTGAGGGGTGCGGGGTTGAAAGAACACCCCTACCTCCCGGGTAACAATCATTCCCTTTGTGGCATTGGGAGTTGATGTTACTCTAAATAACTCGTCCTCCTAAAAAACTCAATAAAACAAGGAGAATAATAACTGAGGCAGTCAATCTCTCCCCTAAACCCTACACCAAAGTGTAAATACTTCATGGTACGTACTTTTACCCCAACTCGTGGTTCTCTGATTGTCATTCATATCCTTTCTTGATCCCTTAGAGTATTGTTGTCTAAACCATGAGGGGCCGCTACTTGAAGATGGATCTTCCTCATCAAAACCATCATGCCATCTCTACAATCCAGATGAAAAAAATTTAAAAATTACACCTTGCTGTCCAGGAATATAATTAGAGTGGAAAAATAACAAAATTTGCACCCACTCAAATTTCCAACATAAAATGAATTTCAGAAAATAGACCAATCTGTGAAATTAGAAATGAGCTGCTCTGTCACAATCAATTCTGCAAATCATGCTGAAATAAAAGAAGCAGTCTCAGAGAGGGAAGCAGCAGAACAAGATTGCAAAGTACTTATCACTTATGAACATGTATATTCGACAAATATTTCTCAAAGAAAAAGTACTTCTGCCTCCTGTTCAGTTTTTTCTTAATTAGTTTGGGAGGAGATAACTTATCCTCCAGTGCATTCCTTTCTTTCCATATCCAAAAACTTAGTATTTTGTTTATTAAGTAAAGCATGTGAAATTTGTAGCTTTCGTTGTTGATACCTTTAAGCGGCACTTTAGTTGTTGCAAGTTCTTAACAAACAAACAAAACCCAAAGCCATGGATCAACAACCAGGATCCAAAATGAGCTGTATCTGGTACAGTATAATTTGGAATTATATCTAAGATCACCAAGAAACCAGCAATACCAAAGTCATATAAATCACATGACCAAATTATTAATCTCAGCAATTTGAACGTAATATATGAATCAATTCCCTAAACTATTCAACAAAATACCAACTTACATAAAGTAATAGCAAGTTCAAGACTTCTCCAATATGAAAAAGGTAAACCTGACATGACTGCACTATTTGCAAAAAGGTTATTTATCCTCGGTTGACTTTAAACTGGACAATGTTATTGGTTCCCATTATTTCAAGTAATCAAGTTTGACATCTCCTGACACTCAATTCTAAAATATTTTAAAAAAATTCAAAAAAAAAGGAAAAACAAATTAAAAAATGTGTTTTTGATGCATTTTGCCCATTCACATGCTAATTTTGTGATTTTTTACTATTTTCTCTTGTTGATGTCCTCCCAAAAATCAAAAATTCAAAAATATATTTCCGATGCATTTACGTTCATTTTGTAATTTTCAACATCTTTTCAAAAAATTAAAATTCAAAACAATGCTTTCAACATATTTCAACCATTAACACATCCTTTTTATAATTTTTAAATACTTTTCTTATTGAATTAACGTTAGTGTTGTTTTCTTAAATAAAAAACAAAATACAAAAAAAAAGTGAAAATAAAAAATCAGAACATGGAACAAAATAGACAAGGATCTAAAGTGCAAAACAAGAAAAAAAATGAACCAAAACAAAATTGAGTTACATGGAGGCCATATAACTAAGCAAAAAGATGACAAGATTGGTGAGCTAAAATAGAAGAGCAAATAGTGCGATAGAGAGAGATGAAAAAAAAAAACATAAGACAAGAGCTGAAATTTGAGAACCCACACGCAAAAATAAAAAAAAACCTAGCGTCTCTCCCAAACAACCCAAAACCAAAAGCAAGAACCCTAGTCACATCTCAGCCTACCTCACCATATTCCTGCCAACCACCATCATTCTAGCTACCACAACAGCAACTCTAACCTTCCTCTCATCTTTACTCATCAATCAGCTAACTTCTCTAGCCTCCTTCATTGAAAAACACCAAAATAAAGTGAGAAAAAAAGTTGCTGGAAGAAGAAACAACAGCCAACCGAATCTTCCCAGCATCGGATCTCCCCGGACAACCAAGAACCCTAGTCACTCACCAGCCAGAGATGACTTACACCTTGACCACTTGGAGGAAGAAAAGGAAGTGGTGCAGTTAGCCACTCTCCTCTTCCCTTCAATAAGCTCAATGACACATCACAACCCAGGCTGTTCGAAGAAAATAAAAAACATCAGGAGCAAAAAAAAGCTGAAAATTTCCACCCTCCGATGTTCTCCTATGAATAACAGTGACCAACACCTCTACCACCAGGAGAAAAATGATGAAGTGGTGTGCCTGCGGACATAGCCACTCTCCTCTCCCCCCAAGCATTAATTAAAACTACGCAACACAATCTGAGCCACCGCTGCCAAATTTTCCAGCTTTGTTTTGCCACTTCCACCTCTTGTTTCAACCACTTCCAGTTCACCTCATTCACTCCAAAAAGTTCATTTCGAACACTAAACATACTGTGAATGGTAATTTTGGTTTATGGTGGTGATTTGGATGTGTATTTATGATGAAATTCTTGAGTTTGGATAAACTTTGAAATTGAGTGTGTACATAAACATTTGAATTGCTTGTGTTTATATTTCAGTATGATGTTTTTTTGTGGATAAACATATATTGCAATGTGTTTTCCAGTTTTTGGTTTTTGTGCATCTAGGCCAAATCCTTCAAAACTTGCATCTTGCTCATGTTTAATGCTCTAGATCCTATTCCAAATAGATGAACCCGTGACCGATACTATTTGAATAGAACCAGGGCATACAATCTTTATTCATATAGAAAATATTACAAGTAAATCTTGGATATAGGATAAATAAACCTTAACAAGACATTATCTATAGACTCTTCCTAGAATTTGAGTTGGGTTCAATGAGTCCAACATAAGCCCATTGGTTATGTATTAGCTCGACTTGACAAACAATTACTCACAAGTTATGATCAAGAGTCACTGGCTATAGACATATCAATTAACCAAGTATTATCAAAATATAATAACTAGAAGTTGCCAACGATGAACCATACCATATAATGGTTAGGCTTAAACCAATCGTCCAAGGTTTAACTAAATGTAGTAGGCCACTATCACCCATAGATAAAACTACTATTAGATTAGGCACAACAGACTGTTACGATTAAATGACAAGATTAGCAATACAACTTATTTCAAGTAGAATGTTATAAGGTGATAATATCTTCACTTTAATATAACTAGTCTCTTATCTTGAAACTCTGAAGACCAATTTGGGTTTTTTAGAAACCATAATACTAAGTGACGACTCTTTTTAAATATAAGACATTTTCCCCCTCACAAAAAAAAAAAAAAAAAAAAAAAAAAAAAAAAAAAAAAAAAAAACTATTTTCCTCTTTCTATGAAAGATAGTGGGTTGTCACAATATTGGAAGCAACAAATCATCAATTAACTAATGAGTGATCTTCTCTCACTTTAAACGTCAGTTTTTTTTACCATTCCTACGATCGCTCATCAATAAGAAAACTTCAAATGTTCTCATGGAATTCACTTAAAGACTCAACTATCTTTTAAAGGATTCTTATGCATTATAAGACTTTAAACCAATCACCCTCATTCTTCTCAATCTATTTTGTAACTTTAAACCACCCTTACACCATTAGTTCAGCTTCCTGCTCTCATGCATCAATTAGCTTTTGATCTACTAAGAATTGCCTTATTCTCTCCCTTGACCTTTCATTGTTTTTCCCAAGATTTATACAAATACCTCCACCATACAAAAACACCCTTCTTCAAGGAAAATCAATAGCTTCTTAACATTTGTAAATCACTCTTAGACCTTCTATTCAACTTCCTTCCCTCGTATACTTGTAACTTGTATTCTCCCAAGCACAGCATCAGACTTTGGTTTAACAATCAATCTGTACAAATCTCACCTCCTAAAGAAACTCAACAGCAGAAAACTAGAGGTTATCAAAATGGAATTTCAAGTAGGACACAAACAGGAAATTTCAGACATCGTGGGAACATATATTTTACAGTAACCAACCCTAACCCCACTCTCTGAAAAACAAAACACACACACAAACACTGAAAGAACATATCTTAAAATAACACAAATACCAGCCAATCCCACTTTTGTATTGATTACAACAAAGCTTGAGAAACAAATATTCTAAATCAGCGGACTCATCAATTAAGAAAGCATGAACTCCTAGGAGATGATAAAACAATGAGAGGGCATATAGCAAGTTGGCAACGTCAGGAAAGAACCTGAAATAGGTGATCTGCATAAGAACTGATATTATGCAGTAACGCTTCCTTTGCATTTAACCTACTGGACCTCCTAGAATAATAGTTGGATCTATAACTCTGCATTGAATGAACAGTTTCATTCAGCAAGAGAATATGTTCAACTTATCAAAAACAGGAGAGAATATTTTCATTTCATAACATGCAGAAAGAGGAAAATTATAGAACTTTTTTGAGTAAATAAAGAAAAAGAAGCCAGTAATTGGACTTCTTATCAAATACGATGTGTTCAGTAGATCTATCAAAAAGTGCATAGATAGAAAATTCTAAACATAAAAAAAGATCATTAATTTTAACTTTTATAATGAATAGAACATTCTAATAAATACATCTACACCCTAACTTTTCAAACTATAAAAGTTGTCTATTAATCATAGACTTTACAACTCAATCCATAAACATAGACTATTGACAGTGATTTAGATCAACTAACCTTCTCCAAACTTTATGTCATTGCTACTCCATCCATTAGCATTGGTTAGAGGGACAAGCCAAACTTGATATAGTGTAGAGACTACAATATAAATTTTTAATTTTAAGATAACATTTTGTAAAATATCATAAAAACCAAATTGCATAAAACATGATTTGAACTTTAAAACTTTTTTATTAACTAAAAAGTAACCTACCAACTCAAAAATAATAATACATGTGATGCAATTTAGTTTTGACTAGATTAGTATTTCCGCACTACCGCACTACACCATGGACCAGATCATTGTTTTTAGAATAAAAAAAGCTCAAGCGGCATGAGATCATTTTAGTAGACCAGATCAATTTTTTTAGCAAAAAAAAAAAGCTAGGGAGGCACGAGAGCATTTTTAAAAAGCAAATAAAAAAAATCTACAACTCGGTTCAAAGAACTGACAGAGTAAAATAAGTTGGCATCATTTAATTAAATAATAAAAGAAAAAGACATGACAATTAATTGACTGGATTAAAAAAAAAAGCAGCTTTCATGCGAACCTGAAAAAAAAAAATGCTAACCAAAAGAAAAAAGGTGAAAAAGCTCAATTCTTAGCCATCTTAACAAAAAAATAAAATTGAAAAAAAGGGAGTAAAGTCAAACCGAGCACACATGTCAAATCTGCAACCCAAAACATGAGACCATGACACCAATAAAAAGCCCAAAAAAAAAAAGACAGCCCAATACACAATAAATCCAATGTAAAAAGAATGAAATTAAAAAAATCCAAAAAAACCAACAAACTATGTAAGCCAACAAAATTTCATGACCCGAATCATATAAATGAGATAACTTAATAGAGGGCAAATCAAGATAAATTACAAAGTACAATCCTAAAACAACTTAATGTTGAAAGATGAAACCAAAATAATATTAATTTTATTATTAAAAAAAACCAACCCCTGAAAAAAACTGAGTGAACTTATACTAACTTGTCAAATCTATGGTTCCTAGTTTTACAATCCTAAAATGAAGTACAATCCTAAAATAAAATAAGATTAGAATAACTAAATGAAAAGAAAATCGAATAGAATAAAATCAAGAATCCTAGTTTTACAAAAAAATATAACACCAATGTTAGGATGCAAATGAAAAGGAAACTCAGTATAATAAAACCTAAAAAAACAAGGTTAACTCGAGTTAAGTTTTAAAACACGTGACTCGGGTCATGAAATGAACCCATAAGTCAATATCATTTGCGATCACGATCCAAAATCTTGGTCACTAAATATGAGTATCATATAGGAGTTGTGGGTCATTTCATTTATCATTATTAAGGGTTCAAGAAGTAGGTTAACAATATGATCCAAAGTGAATAGCTATCGTTTAAAGAGAACAATGGTGAATATAGTATAGTCACAAGAGGTTTTGGGATTGATGAACAGGATAGCTCAATTTTTTACCCCTAATTCCTAAATATTTTTCAAAAATCTAAAAAATATGTTTTCAATGCATTTTGGCCATTCACACGTCCATTTTATGATTTTTCGACTATTTTTTCTCTTATTGATGTCTTCTCGAAAAAATCATTAATTCAAAAATATATTTTCAACATATTTGCGTCCATTTTGTAATTTTCAATGTCTTTGCAAAAATTCAAAATTCAAAAATATGTTTTCGACACATTTCATCTATTAACACATCCATTTTGTAATTTTTTATTACTTTTTTATCGAATTGAAGATAACGTTGTTTTTTAAAAAACAAATACAAAAAAAAATATGAAAATCAAAATAGAGAGCAAAATGGACAAGAACTAAAGTGCAAAACACAGAAAAAAAGGACCAAAACAAGTTTGAGTTACTTAAGGACCAAGTAACTTGAAAAAGAAGACCAAATTGGCAAGCCATAAATAAAATAAAAGAGTGAATAGTGTGAAAGGGAGGAAACAAAAAAAGAAGAAGAAATCAAGCCTCTATAAGTGAAAGAGAGAAAAAGAGAGCAGAAATTTGATGAGCCACACAAAAATAAACCTAACATCTTCTCTCTTGAACAACCTAAAACCAAGAACCCTAGCTACATCTCAACCTACCTCACCAAATTCAGCCAACCAATATCATTTCAGCCACCACAACAACAGCTTTAACCTTCCTCTCTCTTCTCATCATACGGCCAACTTTCCTAGCCTCCTCTGATCAAAAAACATAAAAAAAAAAGAGAAAAGAAAATGTCAAGAGAAGAAACAAGAGTCTGTTGAATCTTCCCAGCATTGGATCTCACTCATCAGCTAGAGGTTACTTACACCTCCACCACCATAAGGAATCATAGGAAGTGGTGTAGCCTACGAGCATAGTCACTCTTCTCCTCTCCCCTTCAATAAGCTCAACAATGCATCGCAACCCAAGTTGTCAAGAAAAAACAGCTTTAGGAGCCAAAAAGATTGAAACTTTTTGGTCATCAATCGCCTCTAAAAGGTGGTGGTCGACACCTTCACCACCAAGTAGATGAACCCATGACAGACACTATTTGGGTAGGACTGAGGCATACAATCTTCATTCAATCAGTACATATTGCAAGTGAATCTTGGGTACTATAGGATAAATAAACCTTCATAAGACATTATCTATAGACCCTTTGTAGGATTTTGGCTAAGTTCAGTGAGCTCAACATAAACTCACTAGTTATTCATTAGCATGGCTTAACAGACTATTAGTCATAGGTCACAGGTCACGATCAGAGTCACCAATTGTAGACATGTCAATTCACTTGGTATTATCAAAAGATAATAATTGTGAATGACATAGATGAATCAGACCATAGAACTGTTAGCTTAAACCAATCACTCAAGTTTAAATCATTGTAGAAGACTCATTATCACTCGTAAATAAGAATGTTGGTAAATCAGGCACAACAGGTTGTTAGGAATAAAAGACAAAATTAATAAGATAGCTTATCTCAGGTCAGATGCTTTAGAGTATCCCTTATCTTAGAATTCTGAAAAACAATTGAAGTTTTCTAGTAACCATAATACTTAGTGGCGATTTCTTTTTAATATAAAACCTTTCTCCCTCTCATAAAAAGACCACTTCCCCGAGCAAGTTGACACGATGTTAGTGCGACAAAGTTCAACAATTAGCTAATGAAAGAACTTTTCATACTCTAAACATCTGAGGTTTCTTTTACCATTCCTGAGATCACTCGTTAAGAAGAAAACTTCAAATGCTCTCATGGAATTCATTTGAAGATTCAACCAACTTTTAAAGGATTATTCTGCATTATAAGACTTCAAACCAATCACCCACATTCTTCTCGATCTATTTTGTAACTTTATACCAGCCTTACACCATTGGTTTAGCTTCCTACCCTCATGTGTCAATTAGCTCCTAATCAGCTAAGAATTGCCTTATTCTCTCCCTTGGCCTTTCAATGTGCTTGTCTCAATATTTATACAAGATAACTCCCTTGTACAAAAACCCCTTCTTCATTTAGATAAAAGGAAAATCAATAGCTTTTTAATATTTGCAAATCACTCTTAGACCTTCTATTCAACTCCCTTCCCTCTTATCCTTGTAACTTGTATTCTCCCAGACATAGATAGCATCAAGCTCTAGTTTATCCATCAATTTGTACAAATCTCACCTCCCAAAGAAACTCAGCAGCAGAAAACTAGAGGTTATCAAAATAGGATTTCAAGTAAGACACAAAGGGGAAATTTCAAACATCATGGGAACATACATTTTACATTAACCAACCCCAACCCCACCCTTGGAAAGACAAAACACACAAACACCGAAAGACCATATCTTAAAATAACACACATAAACCAGTCAATCCCACCTTTGTACTGCTTACAACAAAGCCTGGGAAACAAATATTCTAAATCAGCAGAATCACAATTGAGAAAGCATGCACTCCTTGGACATGATAAAACAATAAGAGTGTATATAGCAAGTGGGCAATGTCAAGAAAGAACCTGAAATAGGTGGTCTGCATAAGCACCGATATTACGCAGTAACGCTTCATTTGCATTTAACCTCCTGGACCTCCTAGAATAATTGTTGGATCTATATCTGGATCTATGACTCTGTATTGAACAAGCAATTTCATTCAGCAAGAGAAATGTGCAATTTATCAAAAACAGGAGAGAATAATTTCATTTCACACCATGCAGAAGGGGGGAAAATATAAGACTCTTTTTAGTAAATAAAGAAAAAGAAGTCATTGACTGGACTTCTTATCAAATACGATAATCTATCAAAAAGTGCAAAGATAGGAAATTATAAACAGAAGAAAAAAATAGAGGGAATCAAACTTTTTGAGAACGTATCTTACTGCTTAAATTAGACCACCAAGAACATGTTGTTTAAAAGATCATGGAAATGCGCCGAAGAACAAAACTTTTTGAAAACTTAGTGTACCAGACCAAAAGAATACACCAGTATGTTAATCGTGAGACAGGACTTTAGCAATATAAAATGGAACACCTCTTAAATTCATATTATTCACAGATTGTGGCCAAGAAAATGACTCTCCCTAGACCCTGACATTGGGAAAGAAAGGGAATTATTCAACAGATTCAGATTAATGTTTCAAACAAATGTCACTACCGAGTGCCCACACACGCTCCAAATGAAGTTCATTTAACCGTTATAATTATGTACCACAATTCGTTATTTCTTCCTGCTAAATATCAAACTTAATTTCCAGACATAAACATCGAGGCGGTTTGTTCAGCTGATGAAATGGAGGAAAAGAAACAGTTCTGGCCAGTTTTCTAAGTAAAGCTTAAACATTTACGATATAAGTATCTCTGGTTGCTAAGGAAAAATAAGATAGGAAGCAAGATTGAATTGTATCTTTCGACATTTCTGTCTGCCAAGTTAAAAATCAAAACGTTAAGGTCTTTCGGTATCATATTTTTCCTTATAAATCAATTTTTCACACATTTTCCTTCTCAAAAGACAAAATGATTTAAAGGGCCAACCAACAAGATCAAAAACCACACCCCAACTCATCAAAATCACTGAATACCACACAAAAAATATATATTAAAAAAAGCCCAATTTTTTTTATACCACACAAAAAATATATATTAAAAAAAAGCCCAAATTTTAAAAAAAAAATCAAAGAATCCATTTCATATACATATGCACATATGAAGAGAAAGAGGTAGGGAGAGACACTAACAGCATCACAAAAATTGCGTCTTTTGCGTTCAAGAACAGGAGAGGAGTGAAAGAGAGCAACTTGGAGCTGGAAAAGATTGGTTTTGGGGATTGAAAAGGCTGCTTTGGTGCCAAAACTCGTCATCTTTGCAGAACAAATCCACCATGGGATTGTGAAACTCGCAGCTGCGAAACCAGTTATAGCTGCTTGAAGACGTCGGCGATTCCACTCGAAAAAAAAGTCATTTGATTATTTCACACATTCTGGGAAGATGTGGTTAAAAGTATGCGTGATGGTCTTGTGGTATACTTGGTATTGGGAGGCAGCGGTTAAAAAGTATGGTCTTGTGGTATACTTGGTATTGGGAAGCAGTGGTTAAAAAGTTTTTTTTTTTTTTCTGATTTACTTTTACCATTTGAAATGTTAAGGGGGCTTTTTTTACATGGAGTTTTTTTTTCTGATTTACTTTTACCATTTCAAATGTTAAGGGGGCATTGATCTTCTATAATTAGCTTGTCTACCACGCAAAAAAATAAAAAAAAGTTTAGTATAGAAAATGAAAAAAAAATCCTAGTTGTTAAATTTGATTTGATAAACGGGTTTACTAGAAAAGTTGTGATATAGAAATTGATCTAATTTAAATTAGTTTTAATATTTACTTGATTTAATTTTGATTTAATAAAAGGTTTACTAGAAAAATTGTGATATAGAAATTGATCTAATTTGTATTTTAAAATAAATTAGTTTTAATATTTACTTGATTAAATTTAATTAATTTAATAGGTAAATTTATGATTTGATTAACTTAATTATATTGAGTTTAGACTTGATTACATCAATACCCAAAAACAAAATAACAACAAAACTAAATCAATATTATTTTAAACAATACATACACGTGTGTACTTGTTTTAACACATAAATTAACTTGGAGACTCGTATGTTAATATAATAATTTAATAAATTAATCTTAACAATCATAAATATATTAATTCTTGTAAATATAATGCATTGGGTTTGTTTTTGTATTTCAAGATATTTTAAAAAAATAAAAAAAATTATTTTTTATTTTAAAATATATTAAAATAATATATATATTATTTTAATATATTTTAAAATAAAAAATACTTTAAAAAATTACAATTATTATATTTCCAAACTCGCATTACATGGTAAATTTATTTCTTAAGAAAACAGAATTGCAATTAAAAATAGCACGTTGATGTTTTTAGTTCTATACAATTAGGTCACGGAATGGAAATTAAAATAAAGAACTGAGATTACCAGTTCTTGCAAGGATAGAAATTTATCTCTTCCTCTTTCTTTTTTAATGCAAAGATAGAAATTTCGTGGAATTGAAAATAAAGAGGCTTCTTGGATCATGACTGGATCCAATTCAAAGAATAGCAATGAAAGTAATTGTTGATTTTTCCTTTGTTATTTCTTTTCAAATATAGAATTGTCTCCGATATTAAAATAAGTGGACTTGCTTAGCTCATTAATTAAAATCAAATCTATAAATAATTTGGAAATGAAGGACAAGTTTTAAGCATAATTACAAGACCGATCTCAAGAGTTGACTTAGTCGACAAATCAAGTCAACCCAAGCTTTTTAAAATAACAAATTGAAACTAGATAGTTTTGGTGAAAGGGAAAAAAACGCCATTCCAAAACGGTCAATGAATCATCAAGTTGATAAAAGTCAAAGTCTTGTAACCATATGGTTTGAAAAAAAGAGGCATACCATCCATGCCTTGGATAAACATGTGGAGTTCTACGAAAATTGAGGGTAATTATTTGCAGGGAATTTATAAGTTTTTTACTTTAAATTAATATTTTTTTAATTATGTTTAGATCATTTTAATATACTAGTATCAAAAATAAATTTTTAAAAATAATATATATATATATATATTATTTTAATATATTTTAAAATAAAGAACACTTTAAAAAATTATCATTACTGTATTTCCAAACTCGCATTACATGGTAAATTTATTTCTTAAGAAAACACAATTGCAATTAAAAATAGCACGTTGATGTTTTTAGTTCTATACAATTAGGTCACGGAATGGAAATTAAAATAAAGAACTGAGATTACCAGTTCTTGCAAGGATAGAAATTTATCTCTTCCTCTTTCTTTTTTAATGCAAAGATAGAAATTTCGTGGAATTGAAAATAAAGAGGCTTCTTGGATCATGACTGGATCCAATTCAAAGAATAGCAATGAAAGTAATTGTTGATTTTTCCTTTGCTATTTCTTTTCAAATATAGAATTGTCTCCGATATTAAAATAAGTGGACTTGCTTAGCTCATTAATTAAAATCAAATCTATAAATAATTTGGAAATGAAGGACAAGTTTTAAGCATAATTACAAGACCGATCTCAAGAGTTGACTTAGTCGACAAATCAAGTCAACCCAAGCTTTTTAAAATAACAAATTGAAACTAGATAGTTTTGGTGAAAGGGAAAAAAACGCCATTCCAAAACGGTCAATGAATCATCAAGTTGATAAAAGTCAAAGTCTTGTAACCATATGGTTTGAAAAAAAGAGGTATACCATCCATGCCTTGTATAAACACGTGGAGTTTTACGAAAATTGAGGGTAATTATTAGCAGGGAGGGAATTTATAAGGTGTTAGTTGTTGTTATTTTTTAAAAATATTTTTTATTTGACAATATATTAAAATAATATAAAAACACTTAGAAAAATATCAATTTAAAAAATTAATTTTTTTAAAATCCTTTAAGATAAAAAAAGGAATTGAGGTGATAGTCAAAAATCTAAAATAAACAAATGAAAAATTATTTTGAAAAATTTTATAATACTAGTAATTTTTAATAATAATTCTCTCACCTCGCTCAAAAAAAATATACACAAGTAAAATAAATAAATTCTTAATGAAAATATTTTTTTTAGTGGGTTATAAGTTTTATTTTCTCTTTCATCTTAATAATTAATAAGAAGTCACTAGTTATTCTTCAAACACCATAAAAAAAAAAAATTATTAAAGTCTATTTAATTTTAACATTAATAGTAACAAGTTACATCCTACTAAAATTCCTATTATTTACTTCATGGATTCACTTTAAATAAAAATACAAATACAAGTAGGAAAGCTAAATTCTATGTGAAAATATTACTTTTGAGCCATGAGTTTTTTTTTTCTTTTTTATCCATGGTTTTTTTCAAAAAAAGAAAGATATAATAGGTAACTAATAACATACCACTAATTATTTTCTAGTGCTATAAAATATTTTGTTTTATTTTTGTTAATTTTAACATTTACAATTAATAAAACATTATAATAATGAATCTGCGTACACTCTTTCCAACACAGGAAACTTGTTTATAACTCAATCCATGAACATAGACATTTGAAAGTGATTTTCCAACTTAACAATACTAACACATATAATATTATTATCAATGCAATTAAAACATTTGAGGTGAAAAATACAATTAAACCATCTCAACCGTATTTTTTCATTAAATTTCTTTTTTTTTACTGGGTCTTTCTTTTTCTTTCAAGTCCTTATTTTTTAATTGGGTCTTCATGCTTTCCATTTAACAAACATCGAACTTTTTTCTTTTTTCATTCATGTCTTTTTTTACTAGGTGTTTTTACTTCCTATTTAATTATTGTAGCGTGGTTTTGTAGAGTTATTGTTTACCAGACAATGCAAGAATAAAAAAGTAATAAAAAAATATTTTAAATTTGCAATTCTTTAAACTCAAGATTTAAAATGAATTAAGAAATTTAACCCTTGATAAATTTAATATTAAAAAATAAAATTACTAGAAAAATCAAACTAAAAAAATGAAAAATTAAAGAATAACAATTAAAATTAAAAATTAAATTTGATAGGAGAAAAACTCAATAAGGATGAAGTTAAAAAATAATTTATAAATCATTTTAAATAAAATAAATAGCAACTAAAATAATAAAAATTAAATTTGATAAATGAAAAAAATTACTAGAATAAAATAAAAAACCAACCTAATTTTATAAAGTATTTCAAATAAAATTAATGTTAATCAAAAGACTAGAAATTAAATCTACAAAAAACTAATTGAAGGGCTGCATTGATGTTTTTAGAGTTAACATGTTTTTTTAGAATAGGAGAAAAAAGAATAGTCGTTAACAGTAAACCGGAGGTAAAGAAGTAACATGCACCATCTAGTCACAGAGGTATTGCCGAGAGGATTTTACAGCCGCTTTAGGGTTCATCTGTTTAGTTTAGTTGTAGTTTTTATGTTTGCGGTGTAAAAACTAAAGTTAGGTGTTTGCTAATACATGAAATTGTGTTTTATATTGTGAGGTCATTAAAAAATTGAATTTAAAATGTATTTTTTATATGTTTTTTTAACTAAATTTTATAAAATTTTGTTTTTTTATGTTTCAAAACTATTTTTTTAATTTTTATTTATTTTAAATTATTTTTTTTATATTGTCACATGTTGATGTACTAATATTAAAAATAATTTTTAAAAAATAAAAAAATTATTTTAATATATTTTCATGTAAAAAGTATTTTTACAAAATAATTATAATCAAATATTATATATATATATATTTTAATATACATAAATTTTAATTTTAATTTTAATTTTTACCAAACATGTATTAAAATACAACTACTCACATTTGTTTTTACTTATTTCTTTTAAATTATAACTAAAATACTATCTAAAAAACAAAGACGCTGAAAGCCGCTATTCAGCTATGTAAACCCTTAGCACATGCCGCTTTAAATTTGCTAGAGCGTGCCTCCCTAATAATCATTTAAATAATATTATATATCCAGTAAAACACGTATCAGCCTCTCTGCCAATTTGATTATTACCTGAAAACTAGAAGGAAAATACACAAAAGCCCCTGCACACCCTTTTTAATTTCAGTGTAAGCTCAATAATGTAATATGCAGTTAAATCGAAAAAGTCAAAAATACCTCCAAGTAAGAGCCACATGCCATTTTGTTTTCAAGAATAAAAAAGTTAATATATAGTACAAAACAAAAGAATACTTTGTCTGTTTTTACATTTTAAAGATAATTTTAAAAAAATTTAAATTTTTTTATTTTTAAATTTAAATTTTTTTAATATTTATATATTATTTTAATACGTTAATATCAAAAATATTTTTTTTAAAATTATTTTAATATATTTTTATATAAAAAATATTTTAAAAAATAACTAGAATGAATTTCATGAAAACATTATTCCAACCTAGAATGTTGTTGAATTTATATATACAGTAAATAACTCATTTATTCTAGCTTTTTTTACTCTTGAATTGAATCTAATGACTATGTTTAGATGCATCGAGAGTAGTTGCTGGTGTTTTATCACTCGTCCTCGATATTGAGTGGACGACGACAAAACTTTAGGTCAATAAACACAAATTATTCTCTCTGATATTTATTAAATATTTATTAAATACCTTCGTTAGTGTATGATTAATGTAACTTTTAACATTTTCACAAGTATTATTATTTCCTCGCAATCACACGCTATTTTCCCAACCAGATAAAGCGATTCGTTTGCATTTCATGACACTCGTTGTTTAGGAGGTGTTTATTTTTTAAATAATTTTTATGATTATAGTTTTAAAAAAATATTTGTAATTATAATTAATTAAATTTAAATATATGTACATGTTTGATAAAATCTATAATTGAAGTTTATGTATAATAAAAAAGATATATAAAGTGTTTGGATAAATTTTTTTGGCTTTCTTACAAACAGTAAAAAGAAGACTGGCAAGGAATTTTTGGTAATTTCAAGTAAATTTATCAGGAATATTTATGAAATTCAGTTATAAAAAATATGTAGAAATTACTGCACAATAATTGTGTATTGAACTCAATTTTTTAATGGATTCTGCAACATAAAAATCAATTTTTTAAAAAACCAAATATATTATAGAGTGTAATTCACTGCTAATGTGAAAGTAATTGGAATATAAACTTAGTTTTTAGGTGAGTTTAAGATTATGAGAGTGATAATAGTTTAAAATATTTTTTATTTAAAAATATATAAAAAATATTTATTTTTAAAAAAACATTTTAACATTAACATATTAAAAAATTTAAATATATAAAAACATTTTCACTTTAAATAAAAATATTTAGACGGAATAATAGAATGACGCCTATTATCACTAACTTGCTTTTTACACATTAAAATAGTGGATATAAAAAAATAAAAATAATAAAGATAAATAAGATATATTTTTATATTTTTAAAAATATATAAATTCACTTTAAAATTATCTTAAAAATATATATATTTATATATTTTTAATTTAATATATTTATATCTTTAAAATCATTTTAATTTTTTTTTATCAGATTAACCAAGCATTACCTAAATGTGTAGTCACGGAGAAAAGATTTTTTATTAAATTATGTTTGATGGTTTGAGTTATTATTAATGGATTGCTTTAATTAATACGCAAATTGTCAAACTAAAATTACTAACTCCACTCCCTGCAAATCCTTTATCTTTCTTTATATATATATATATAAATTTTGGGTTACTTATATGTATTATGATTAATTTTCGAATCTATTAAATACCCTATAAGCTTAATAAATAGATAAAATATTGTAAAAGTGACAAATATATACAGAAAAGATTGAATCTGGATATAAAAAAAGAAATAAATTCTTTTCTCTGTTAGACCACTACTTTAAATATATTTCTTTTATTAACATAAATATCTTATTCAGTTTGCCTGTATCTTAACTAATTTTATAAATTTTAAAATTAATAATTATATAAGTTTTTAATAACCTTGAAATTTATAAGATTTAAATTAATAATATCTAAAAAATAAATCTAAAACTTTACTTTATCTTTATATAATCAAGTGAAGATTGAATTGCAATCAATAAAATTACTTGGAATTATGTGAATGACCATGTATCATAGCTGCCACCCATGCACATGAGCTCAATCTTTATGTTTCTGTATATTCTCAAAGCGTGCAGCGTGCAAATTCTCTACCGCGCAAATGATTGCTACTGGGTCCTGTCTTGAACGAACTTTTTAGGATTATGGTAGTAAATGTTTAGAGTGTTTTTAACTTAAAAACATATTAAAATAATTTTTTTTTATTTTAAAAATTATTTTTAATATTAACATTTGAAAACATATTTTTTTTCATTTTAAACAAAAGAAAATTTTCAAAATTTTTGAAAACGTGGACACCTAGAATCTAAGAAGCCATATTAATTTAAAATATTTTTTTATTTAAAAATATATTAAAATAATTATTTTTAAAAAAAATTAATTTTAACACCAGTATATTAAAATTATTTAAAATTATATTTTTTTAAAAAAAAACACGATTTTAATAACATTTTTAAATATTGTTTAAGTTACATGAGGACTGTTGGA
Source organism: Populus euphratica (assembly GCF_000495115.2). Classification (NCBI taxonomy): domain Eukaryota; kingdom Viridiplantae; phylum Streptophyta; class Magnoliopsida; order Malpighiales; family Salicaceae; genus Populus; species Populus euphratica. The sequence continues at coordinate 420,456 of NW_011499894.1, forward strand.
ATTTTGAAAATACTTTTTACTTGAAAATATATTAAAATAATAATTTAAAAAAAAATATTTTTGGCACAACATGTCAAATTGATTTGATAATGTAAAAAATTTAATTTTTAAAAATTCAAATATCTAAGAAACACAATTTTAACTGCATTCTCAGACATTGTCTAAGCTATATAAGGACCATTGAGATTTTAAAAATGTTTTTTGTTTAGAAATATATTAAAAAAATTATTTTTAATATCATGTATCAAAATAATTTAAAAAAATAAAAAAAATTAATTTTTTTTAAAAATACTATTTCAATGGCCTGTTTGAAAGTATGAATGTTGTTGTTTTTCAAATAATTTTTTATGCTAAAATACATGCTAATGATATTTTTTTAAAATTATTTTTGATATTAGCTCATTAAAATAATCTGAAAATATATTAATTTAAAATTAATAAAAAAATTATTATTTTTTTTAAATATTTTTAAAATACAAAAATAAATAGTTGCTAAACAGCCACGGCAACCAGAATTACAGGTACATAGTGAAGAGACGAGCACAAACATGGCATATGAGAGCATCTCCAATGGAGAAGCCAAATGAATAGTCAAAAATAAAAAATTAATATTTTGGCTTTTCTTTGTTTGTTTTGCATACTCCAATGGAGAAGCCAAACAAAATGCTAAAATGCCTTTTCTCTCCCACAAATGCTATTTCTACATATCTCTTTAAAGAGCCAAAACCAACAAAGTGGTTATTCACACGCACAAAGGCATCCAAGTTAATTAAATCTCACTCGCTCGTTTAATCATGCTTGGCTGTTCAATGCTAGCTATAATTAAAGTAATTAAATTGTGTTTTCTGTTAGGTTTCCACTAGCAAGTTTGTTATCAACCCAGGAGGATCTTGGTGAACCCATGAAAGCCAGGGGGCCCTGTTTAAGAATTTACTCTTGTGGTGAATTGTGAAGTTGGGAGAAAAACCAACGAAGGGCTTTTAATCCGGTCGAAAATGTTAGAACCCAATTATTAAACACAACATTACATAGTCAGGTTGATTTTGGATATATTTATTTTTGTGTTTTAAAAATATTTTAAAAAAGTTTATTTTTTTACTTTAAATTAATATATTTTTAGTATTTTTAAATTATTTGGATGCGTTGATATAAAAATAATATTTTTTAAAAATATTTTAAAAAGTAATCACAAACATATTTCTAAATACACCTGTTAATTTTAATTAAATTCTAATTTATAATTAGAAAAAATATTAACTTAGTAAAATACATTTGAAAATCCAGTTGATTTGAACATATTAACTTGGTAATGTCATATATTGAGTAATTAAAAATAATTATTAACTTATATCTTGTATGATAATTTTCAGGTGGTTTCACTAAGGCTATGTTTGTTTCTCGGAAAATAGTTTCCGGGAAATCACTTTCCAAACTTTCCTGTGTTTGTTTGTCATTAGAAAAGTTGGTCAACGGAAAACATTTTCCGGTCAACAAAAAACACTTTCCAGTCAACAGAAAACACTTTCCGGTCAACGAAAACACATTTTTCGGTCAACGGAAAACACTTTCTGGTCAACGAAAATATTTTTTAGTCAAAAAAAAATTTTGCTTAATTTTCAGGAAAGTGTTTTCCTTTTTAGCTGTGTTTGTTTTCCGGAAAGTGGTTTCCGGGAAAACACTTTCCAAACTTTCTTGTGTTTGTTTTGCAGAAAGTGATTTCTGGGAAATCACTTTCCAAACTTTCTTGTGTTTGTTTTGCAGAAAGTGATTTCTGGGAAATCACTTTCCAAACTTTCTTGTGTTTGTTTGTTGTTATGAAAGTTGATAAAAGGAAAACACTTTCCAGTCAAAGGAAAATTTGGCTTGATTTTCAGGAAAGTGTTTTCCTGAAAAATTTGGGAGGAAAACACTTTCCGGAAGTTGTGAAAAGTTTAGAAATGTCATTATTTGCTGATTATATCAAATTTGATCCTCAAACTTTTGATTGCTATATATATTTTGTTTTGAATATTTATTTTTCAATTTCATTTCTTAAAATTTAATTTTTATATTTACTTTGGTCCTCATTTTTATAATTGTTATTTGCTTTTCTCCTATTA
>NW_011499894.1:422750-458152 GCF_000495115.2 Populus euphratica
TCTTTTACCTCCAACCCTGCTTCAGCCGAGACGAGTTAATAAAAATCTTGGTGTTTTTAAAAAATAATAATTTTTTTTTTAAATTAGATTAATAAACCATGCTTTTAAGTTTGAACAGAGTCCACCATTATTGTGGCTAAAAAAAGAGGAGGGATATTGCCCTCTTAAAAAAGTCAGAAAGGAAGAGGAAAGAAAGGAAAGCAGGCAGCATTTTTATCCTCTCCTGTTCTAATTACAGAAAATACAACCACAATTAGCGGCTGATTAATTAAAAAGTGGTCAACCATAAATCTGTCCCACGTTGTGTTTGTTATGCACGGCACATCATATGCCTCATTTAGCAAGATACAATGTCAGCCGTTGGATCCTTGATTGATTCATCTAGTCAACGACGGCTCGGCTGCTAGGAAGCGAAAATCAAGGGTGTTATTGACAGGTAGTGGTGGGCATGACAACACCTGAAAAGACACACCGACATGATCTCCAGACAGTTGGAAAAGCAATGCTGAGTTGGCAATTAAAGTTCCTTTTTATTTTTTATTTTTATTTTTCCCTTTTATTTTCCTGTGAAATAATAACGAAAAAGAGGTTTGCTTGATTATAAAATTTTGCTTTTTTTTAGCGGGGTCCTTTTTTAAGGACTAATTTACCCCTCGGCGATGAAAGGCCACAACCATGCCTTTATTTTTGTCAATTTTATAATTGAGAAGGGTAGTTATGGAATTCCAAGTACACTAATCACGATTTCCTGTTTAACAGGGTTTCTAATCTCAACTGACTACCACTAGCAAGGTAACTGTCCTGTGCAAAAAAGCAATGCAAACATGGTCAAAGACAATGCAATGAATTTGGGATGGGAATGCCCTAATTGTTTTTTGCTAAATTTCATTTTTTAACCTTTTTATTCCCAATTGTTTAGAAAAATACTTCAGAATACTCTAAAATAGAAAAAAAACAACAAAATATTAGGGTTTAGTTACACTGATGAGTTTTGTAATTGAAAGTATTAGTATTTTAACTTTTTAAAATGAAAAAAACTATACCATAGCATATGAAACTAAGATAAAAATTGATATTTTTTTATATTATTTAAAACACAAAGCTAAATAAATATTTTAATCATACATGGATGAATCTTTAATGTTATAATACATTAATTAAAAAAATTACGCAATACTAACCATGAATGATAAGCAATGAAATGGTCAAATTGAGATTTGAGAGAATGGTCAAGAGCCTTAACAAAATCCCACAATTAAAGGCTTGCCTGACCAACATGCCCTTGGCCCAGGACGAGAGGCCAAATGAGGCATTTTAACAAATACCAAGGGCATATCCGTCCACACGAATAAAACAACCGAAAGCGAGCCAGCTGTGTACACAAGGAGCATGACGCGTCATGGGGTCCGTAGATCAGATGCTCGAAACCAACGGCCAAGATCATCCCAAAGCAAATTTGAAGTTCATTTAAGTTGAATTTCATCAGAGGCTGAAATTTCATTTCACATCTTCCCCTTTTTTAAAACAAGAGGGCGGGTACCTTGAACGAACGCTCACACACAGCGAAGGAAGAAAGAAACACGAAGAACAATTCAGTTTTCTGAACGGTATGCTGTTTGAATTTCAAAATTCTTCATCTTTCTGATCCGGGTTTAGCTCAGATTATAACATCATTGTGTCAATCCATTAAAAGATTTGATCTTTAAATGTGGGTTAATTTTATTTTGTGATTTAGCATTGCTAAAGTTTTGATCTTTGATGTGATTTTACAAAATGAACATTCAGATTTTGATTATAATTTGTAAAAAGGAAATGGGATCCTTTTATTTTTCTTTCCATTGGGATCATCATGCTCTTTTGTCAAAATCGTGCATTAAATTGTGGTGATTCCCTATTTGTATAGCATTTTAATGTAAGGTGGCATTTTGAACGTGGCAGGTGAGAGGAAATGGCAGAGAGTGAGGATATTCAGCCTCTTGTTTGCGACAATGGTACCGGAATGGTCAAGGTATTTAGCTAGATTTGTTTGTGAATTTGTGATATACTTTTGATTTTAAAGTTTTGATTCTTACAGTGATATTGGTTGTGATTACTGATTTGGACTGGAAATCTCAGGCTGGGTTTGCTGGGGATGATGCACCAAGGGCTGTTTTTCCAAGCATCGTGGGTCGCCCGCGCCACACTGGAGTGATGGTTGGCATGGGTCAAAAAGATGCCTATGTTGGCGATGAGGCTCAATCAAAGAGAGGTATTTTGACTTTGAAATACCCAATTGAGCATGGTATCGTTAGCAACTGGGATGATATGGAGAAGATTTGGCATCACACCTTCTACAATGAGCTCCGTGTGGCTCCTGAAGAGCATCCGGTTCTCCTTACAGAAGCTCCTCTTAATCCCAAAGCCAATCGTGAGAAAATGACCCAGATCATGTTTGAGACCTTCAACACTCCTGCAATGTATGTTGCTATCCAGGCTGTCCTTTCCCTCTATGCCAGTGGTCGTACAACTGGTGAGTGGTCCATCCTCTATTTGCTTTTATGTTCAAACTGATGAACGGAAAAAAATATTGTTATTTGCTTGTTGCATTGGAAGTTTTCGGAATGAGGCGGAATTTTGGTGATTGGTTGAAAAAATAAATTTCAGGAAAGAAATTTATGTAGATCATGATAAAAAAAAATGGAATGTCTTGGATAACTTCTCAAACCTCAATGTTTCTAATTTGTAAGTTAACACGATCTATTTTTCACCCTTGGTCATAATCACATTTGGTTTTGGGGAATTTTATATGATATATACAGGGATCATGATCATGAAAACCAAAGAACTGTCTTTGACAAGCATGTAGGTAATCCAGCTTGGTGGTTTACATTAGGGATCTTTAATTGTAGAGATAAATTAGGTGAAATAACATTTTTCATGATCTATGTGTTTTGGCTAGGTATTGTTCTGGACTCTGGAGATGGTGTGAGTCACACAGTTCCCATCTATGAAGGCTATGCCCTCCCACATGCCATTCTGCGTCTTGACCTGGCAGGTCGTGATCTCACTGATGCCCTCATGAAAATCTTGACTGAGCGTGGCTACTCTTTCACAACCACAGCAGAGCGTGAAATTGTAAGGGACATGAAGGAAAAACTAGCTTACATTGCTCTTGATTATGAACAAGAGCTAGAGACGGCAAAGACCAGCTCATCTGTTGAGAAGAGCTATGAGCTGCCAGATGGGCAGGTTATCACTATTGGAGCTGAACGTTTCCGTTGTCCTGAAGTCCTCTTCCAACCATCCATGATAGGAATGGAAGCTGCTGGCATACATGAAACAACATACAATTCTATCATGAAGTGTGATGTCGATATTAGGAAGGATCTCTATGGCAATATTGTCCTCAGTGGTGGTTCTACCATGTTCCCAGGCATTGCGGATAGGATGAGCAAGGAAATTACAGCATTAGCTCCCAGTAGCATGAAGATTAAGGTGGTTGCACCACCTGAAAGGAAGTACAGTGTCTGGATAGGAGGTTCCATTTTGGCATCCCTCAGCACCTTCCAGCAGGTACTGTGTCTATTTATTAGATTTGAGCTGCAAACAGAATTGAACTCTAACCTATTCTACTCGTTTTGGTATCTTCAATGTTATGCTTTAGCAGTATTGTTTAGTGTTATTATACGTTACATGCTTAAGAACATGAATCTTTATGTGATGATTGGAAGGAGTAACTAGAATGATAGCCAAGCTTCAAAGAGACGCAATGTTGTCAGAAGTTTGTATCCGAGTTCTTGATCTACCATAATCAGGATTCAAGCACTTGACTCTTGTACTGTGCTTTTCCAATCTGATTGGAGAAATTTACTTTCTTTTGAGTGCAGATGTGGATTGCAAAGGCTGAGTATGATGAGTCCGGGCCATCAATTGTCCACAGGAAGTGCTTTTAATCATGCAAAGCAAGAGGCTCTTGGACAAATACATACTATATACACTTTGTATTACAGAAGGCTTCTAATCAAGTGGTTGCAAAGTTATCTTCTGCATTTCGTCACCTCTTTCACTCTCTCTCTCTCTTTTTTTCTTTTTTGTGTTTTGCTCCGTCAATGTCTGGACAACAAAAATGAGGTTGAGTGGATCAAATTTAAGATTCGATTATTTAATTTGTTATTGGATTTGTAGAAGAGTTGTGTAATGTAACTGATTTGGTTTGGGTTAATTTCAGATTCATTATTTTATTGTTTCTTTAAGAAATTTTTATTAAATAAAACCAGTACTTGTATTCATATTCATGCGTACTAGCAACGCAGTTCTTGCATCGTTTCCTTTGGAGGATGAGATTTTTTGGTGGTTTTGTTATTTACTTTCTGGTTCATCTGCCAACAATGCTTGCGTGTTGAGTGAATAATGATACACACAAAACAAGCAGGATGTTGCTGATGATACGTTGAAGCCTGCTCGAGGCTCGGCGAGGAGTAGAAACTGTTATTCTGAGAAAGCGAATCAACTTAGCCATTTCTGGTCACTATGAAGTCCTTCTGAGTTTTATATGAAACATCACATGCTTCGACTTTGAGTATAGAACGTGTTGATGATATGCTAATATAAATAAACCCAGCAAGAGTAGTAGTGCCCATAAACAATGGGCGTTTCTGTAGCATCTCTTAAGACACGATTGTGGATGGTCCAACAAGAGTGCGATGCTAGCAAGATCTGTGCTCTTGAAATGAAAGCTATTTCGGTATAAAATATTTACTGGCACGACTCCTTGTCAATACATAGAATAAATTGGAAACCACACAACCATGCCAGGAGGAGCCATTGCAGCACCGGTGGATTATGGTCAGACCTTCATTTGCACGCAGAACCTGAATACTGGAAATGCCCTGAAAGCTTGAACGTTGGCTGGTAGTAGAGTTGTAAAAACTATAAAGGTAGGCCTGGAGAATCATAAACTTCACTCTTAATTATTGTCCTCAGATCATGCTTTATAATCATTCATTATTGTTTGCTCGAAATATTACGAATCACTCCATTAGGTTGACCTACTGCATCAATAGAATCAATGGAAATTAACCGGATGAGCACTCTTTTTTAATGAACATGGCGTATGAATAGTACAAATTTCAGATGTATACTGAGTCCACATGTTAAATCCAAAAATCTGTAGCTTCCCCTCATAAGAATTCTCAACATGAGCATAGTATCAGAGTGAAAGAAATTAGGCTCAACGGCCCACAAAAACTTGGAAAAGAGAAAGGGGAGGGAACAAAACTAATATAGTAAAATGTGGCAAAAAAGAAAAGGAAAAAGAAAAGGAACGACAACAGAAACTTGCCAAGTTTACTCTTCTTTGACTAGACTGCACAATTCAAATGATGCTAGTTTATATAGTGGACCGGGCATTTGCATCAATTCCTTGAAGAATGTTAAAATTTGAGGGTCCAACAGTGTCGTTAAACCCTCGTACTGACATCTCTGGTGCTGATGTACTATTCCCTAGCAACTCATGGTCTATAAAGATCACAACTACTGTTATATCATCATGAAAAAAACGCCTGACCCCCCTATCAACCTTCTTAAGATCATCATACCTCATCTCCCTCTTCCTTGCTGCCACATTTAGAGCTGTTTTGACTAGTTTCCTAGCAATTCCCTGACATTTAAAGATAATAGGAGGAAAATATCAGTGACTTGAAGTTAAGAAGGTCAAAAAGAAATGAGCTGGGAGCTAAATGCATACAGCTCGTGGATTATTGCACACAATCTCAACTGCCTCCTGGTTTGTTAGTTGTTCCCACAGTCCATCAGATGCAAATATGACAAATTTATCATTGGGTCCTAAAACCCTTGTATACATGGATGGTTCTGATGCTAGCACGGGCCGGCGAATGGGTTCAGGGAGGTGCAATCGTGGAAAAGAAGGATCAAGAGAAAACTCGGGCCGCTTCAAGTATGCATCACCTATAGATCTAGAAACCTAAACAATTCATCAGGAGAAACCAACAGGAAATATAACTCATTAATAATTGGAAAAAAACTGACTGATATGCATGGGAAAAACAGAAAAAATCTAACAGGCAATTGAAAATCATTTTAACTTTGAGATAAAATAAATTTGAATAAACCAGTTCTCTTATCATAGGTAGCTTGTACAATGAACTTAGCATGTATGATACACACGCAACATATATGCTCTGAAAGGTTGAATTTCATCTCATATGATAGTAAAATGATTAAAGAAAATTCAGCCAACAACATTTGAATATTGCTCTTTTATTCCACAGCTCCTCAGAATAAGAATTCCACAAAGAGGCTACCGTATTTAGATTTTGTCTTGTTATGAGGATGCTTCCAAGTGGCAAACCTCCACTTGCAAAGATCAGTTAATCAAGTATTTTTCCTCCAAGTGTGATGAACTAGGTAAATGTATGGTTTCAAGAAAATACCGCATAGATGGATTCCTAATCATCTTATATTGGTTTTCAACATGCAACGCAATTTAAGGACATTTAACACTTTTAAAGACTATACAGCCTAGAAATCTACTAGGGAAACCTTATCCTACAGAGCTTTAAAAATTTTTGCCAGTCAATTTATTTGGAATAATAATATAGATGAGTATCATATAAAAAATACCTGATGCTGTGTGAATCAGGATAATCCACAGAAAATGATTTGCTGGAAAACTGAAAAGGGGAGGGAGGGAGGGGAGGGATTTTGACGAAGATAAGAACTACAAACTTGTATATTCCAGCATCTCTTTATCATTTTCCCAAAATATTTCAGAATCATTAGTGAAGTAAGCATGAACCAGAATTGTTTATGAATGCAATTGAAGATAATTTAAAAAAAGAGCCGACTTTTCTAGCATTGTTATACTGCATTATGTAAAAAAAATGTAAAACCCTTAGCCAGACAAGTGATAAATTATAAACACCAAAATTTCTACCCACTTGCTTAATGAAGCAAGGAAATTTTCCAGATTGAAAAACAACCTTAAGCGACAACAAACTGGAGAGACCCTGAATACTAATCTAATCATAGATTCCATGCGAGAACGCAGTTGGTATCATAAGAATCGAAACAAACCTGAATGATGCCTTTGATACGCCATACTCCACGCTTCATAACAACAATATGTGAATCATCTGGATGCAAGGACTTGAGTTCTTGTCTAACCTCTTCCATACTAGCATTATGATCCCTGGTCAACTGCTCAGCAACTACCTTACTTGACCTACCTAGAGAACCAATTACAGCTCGAGAATCACCGAGATTAGCAACATATAGCATCCCCCTCCAGATAACTCCAACCAAACAACAAGATCCAACTGCTGCAATCAACGGTTTTATTCCACATGACCTACGGACAAGAGTAAGAAACCCATCCTCAGTTGCAGAGAAGGCACTTCTAAGGATATCTTCAGAGATGGTTCCTCTTTCTCTAGCGTGCCCTGCAAATTAATAATTGATCAAGGCTCATCACATAGAGAACGTTGCCTGGAAAAACATTTATTGAAACACCAGCCATAAGAGTTACTATACTGTTAGTAAATACTTCCCTTTATGTAATTCTTTCCCTGAAAACGAACAAAGGGTGCACGAGCAACTACAGAACAACGGATTATGTTCCATTTCGGTAATCACACCATTATCTAGTAGATCAAGCAACCAGAGAGGGGGACATGTTCAAAACAGCAGGTTGTCCTGAAGAAGCATCCATCCACATAACCGTAATATGAAAACCATTCTTACCATAGATCTCCAAAATCTTGCCTCCAAATACTAAACTTGATCCCAAAAACTAATGTAAAGAAACACCAGAAGTAGTTGACGTTGGCAGCAACACTTAAAAGAAATCAATTCGTCTCCCAAAAAAACCAACAATCAAATTCGTAGAGAACCCACCAAAATTGTATCAAAGAGAAGTACAAATTCCTTTCAGATTAGCACCAAATACAAAGGTTAACAAATTCGCCCAACCAAACCTCGTAAAAGTCAATTTCATTTAAAAAAGTCAATGAAACTAACATAAACAATCCAAACTTGTTCTAAAGCATACAAAATCCATTTACATTAACACCATACATAAAACCACAAATCATACCACGAAAGTCAAATTCAACTCAACACCTAAGCACATGAACAAACCTAAGAAAAATAACAAACAACCAGTGAAAAAAAAACACTCACTCATGAGATTTAAGAACAAATGGTCAGATATGAACCGAGACGCATCAGGTCCACCATGACCATCATAAACACCAATAAAAGTAGCATCACGACCAGTCTCTACTTGACTATGATCTTCAATAACCTCATTGGCTTGAACCACAGCAAAAGAGAACTCTCCAAAAGAGTGTTTCTCAAGGTCTCTAGACCATAAAAGAGAGTCAGGAGTAGCAGAATCATCATCATCATTTAAAATTTCATCCTTGCTCATACGTGCATATCGCCTCACCGGTCTCCAACAAGCCATTGCTATCCTTTTTAGCCACGACAACATCCCTCATTTCCTATTGAGAAACAAAACAAAACCCACTTTTTTAATCAAAAAATAAACCGACCCTTTAAAGATTTTGGCCTTGATATTGCATGGATTGAGAGAATTCAAGATCTGGGCAGTGAAGATTGGAACTTTGAGAGAGAAACCACAAAAGAAAGGGATCAAAACGAGCCAACTTAAATAGAACAGTGAGATTGTATTACTCCAAGAAAAAAGAAACTACAAAAAATTGATGGATCATGTTGCAGAGTGAGAGACAGAGATTGAAGAGTACGGAATTCTGACTTCAGCAGATGGGGGGGGGGGGGGGGGGGGGGGGGGGGGTGGGGTGGAGAAAGATCTGGACTTTTTGGCTAGTTAAGACGAAAGAGAGAGTTACAGGGAAGAAAGTTGACAATCTCTTTAGTATTTTTCTCTTTTAATTTTTTTTTCCTTTTGTTGTGTTTATTATTATTCCATTATATAATAAGATATTTATTAAACCATCCTCGTAGACTCGGGCCGTGTTTGTTTTTACTATTCAATACTATTTTTCGAAAAAAAATATTTTTCATTTTAAATTAATTTATATTACTTCGATGTTTTAACCTTAAAAATAAATTTTAAAATATAAAAAATATTATTTTAATATACACATAAAACAAAACTCTAATCATAAGTCTATGGGATAATAATTTTTTTAATCTAAAAAGTATCATTTAAAAAAATTAAAAAAAAAGGCAACTGTCTGGACTGACTTTTTCAGACACCTTGCCTGGGCAAAGGATAAGTTCGCCGGATTCCAGCCTACCCACCGGCCTGGTTAAATAACAGTGTACAGTAATGACGATGACAACAGCAATAGAAATAATAATAAAAGCCAAAGGAGCACAAGTCCTTCAAAACTTAGAACTGAGGTGGTCTGTGTTGCTAAGAACTGGTAGACATTGCTAAGAACTGGAAGTCCAAATCTAGATTGTTTATTTATTTATTTTTATCGAATATATAAATTAGCTCTAAGGATACCACATAACATTAGATTAAATTAAAAGAAGTCAGCAGAAAAAAACAAAAATATTCTAAGTTTATGAAACTAAAATTCATTGCCAGAAGTTTATAAATAACCATTTTAGAGATGCAAACATATTTACAGGAAAAACAAACACATTTCTTTCCTTTATCATTTATTTTTTTAGAATCTTAAAACACTAACACAATTTAACAAATCATTATCACTAGGCTGGTTTTTGTTAAGCCCTAGCACTCGATGCATGTCATCGTGATCCTTAATCATTAAGCAAGAAATTCTCAGCAGCTCAGGATGGTGTAAACCTAAGTCTCACTTGGACTCTTATGGCAGTTTCTAGACTTAACAGTCCAATGAGGAGGTGGCTAGTAGTAGGTGGAGGAGGAGGAGAGGAGTGGCTGGCATAACATGGCCAAAGCAATCCCAACCATCCAAAGCAAGGATGCAAGACGTGTGTGGTTGAGAAGGTGGCATGGCAACTACGGCTTTCCTGTTTGTATCAGTAGAAGGGAAGGAGATAAACAAAAGGGCAGGGCAACGCCTGAGACATGTGACGGTGGGCTCTTTTTTTTTTGTCACATGGATTATTTATCCAATTATATTTAATGAATTTACTTATAAAAATTCATTAAACACAACCGTTTAATAGTTTAGTATCAAAATTAAATTTTTAAAAATTAGAGAACCGGTTACCTAATAGTTCAAAAAAATAAAAAATGAAAATGAACTTTTAAAATAAATTTTAAATTCATTTTTTATTCAACTTGTCTTTTTCATTTCAATTTTATGTCTTTCAATTCAACATCCCTTCTTAAAAAAACTTGTAATTGCATGCTAATATGGGCTTGAAAGAGTTAGATCATGCAAAATAAAAATTTAAGGATTAAATTAAAAATTAAAAAAATATTATTATAATTCATAATGTTATATATATAGTTTACGTAGGTGAACAATAATAATAAAAAGATCTCTTTTAATTTCTTTTAATATATGTCTAGCTACTAGCAATTTAACCATACTTTTGCATGCCAAACTAGATGATAGTTTGGTGAGGGATTGTATTTAATGTGAATTTAGTACTATAAAGCTAGTTTTAAAATGTATTAAAATAATTTTTATTTTTGATATAAATATATTAAAATTATTGAAAATACTAAAAAAATATTAATTTAATAATTTTTTAAAAACAAATACACTTTTAAAAAGTATTTACAAGCAAAACCTACTACGATCCTAAGTGATTACTTAGATTACATGGCATGATATGTTTTTATAAAATAGAGTATTTTTTTAATATATTATTATATTTACAATTGATTTCAATACATATTTTGTTTATAATCTATTATTCGGATGACATTTTCAAGCCAACTCATCAAAATCAAAATCAGCTATGTAATCTACATGTAATTATAAGTTTAAGTTTAAATACGTGTTAAATTTCTAAATCAAGTGCATTTCCCATAGTAATCGTTATAGACTGGTCTAAAAACCTCACTAAGATGTTAAATTAAAAAATTAATGTATATATAAGAATAAAATTAGCTCAATCAAACATATAAAGTTAAATTAGAAAAACACCTTATTATATAATCAGAGATTAGAGATGGTTAGCTCATATATTCACATGTGATTGAAACAAAGAACTCGCCAACGGATCGAACGAAGAAGCGTTGACAAGGACAAATGAACTTTTGAAGACTCTTGAGATTGTGGAGTTAGCATGCTGTGATTTTTGGAGGGCCCATGAACTGATCTCTGTGTTAGATTATACGTCCACATGGAAACGAATAATATTGCTGATGTATTATCACAGTCTACACCAGATCGTGGATCAAACGCCTATGTCTACTGCAATGCTTCTCTAAGAGTACTTTTGAGGCTCCCTCTAAAGTCTTGCGCCATGTCTACATCGCAAGAAATTGTAATTAGTGAAATAAACATGTCGGGCTGAAAGGAGATGTTGCTCTAATGATGAATGGCTAGAGAATTATGAATATGATTATAATGTCTTACCTTTTTAATGGAAGCCAAGATTGACTTGTTCTTGATATCCCTTGCTTTAAGCTGTGACCTTCCAATCCCAAGTTGCCTCAGCAGTGCAGAATTTCTTGTCACTGGAGGAAGAAGTGACCTCCTCTCCACTAAGGTAGAACTTGAATTATAGTGCGATGGACTTTCGCATGAGTTGCCACCTTCGATATCCCTTCTTGTCCTCCTCCTTTTTGACTTCCTTCTCAACACCCTTGCCAACTCCAATTTCTTAGCCTCGTTAGCGTCGTCGTCGTCACCACTCATTTCTGCAAATTTCCTTAGCAAAACATCTGAAGACTTCTTGGTTATGTGTTGAACTGTTGTAGTCCTACTAGAGTTATCATTAGCAGCGTCCATTTTGAAGAGAGAGAGGGCTCTGGATGTATTTTGATGAAAGGGAAATGTGCATATATGGAGGAGCTGCTTTTGTAGGGTAGTGACTTTGGTGTTATGTGAGAAATGGACCGTTGAGAAACAGGGATGATTTGAATAATTGAAATAGAAAATATAGCCGTTAGAGGAGGGAATAATGGGGTTAATGGAACATTAAATTGGCATTGTCATGTGATTTAGTGCATGAATATGATAGGAATTGGCATTGTCATGTGACTTAGTGCATGAATATGATAAGATTTACATTGATTCCAAGCAGAAATGCGCTACATCCATTTCCTTGCTGATACAATTGCAAGTAGCATATACGTGGCCTGGTAAATTCAGGATTAGGGTTTTGAAAAATGGGCTTGTTTACTTTGACGTAACAGGAACAATTATTTCCTCTAAGAAAATAAAGTTGATTCTTGGATAATTCATGCCAACGCGAAAAGAAATAAAAACGCTTGTGCCCGCAACATTATATCGGCAAACTGCTTAGAGAAAAGAGCTCATGGACCACTAGCTTCTTTCTGTGTAATGGTCATCTAGTTGAATGATAGGCGGCGTTTTATGAGTCCATGGCTTCAGAATCTGTTTAACGATCAACTAGAACTAAGCAGCTTTAAGTTCAATCTCAACGAGGGAGTGGGGTTTATGAAGCTACAAGGAGCCCTATCAAAAAACAAAGCTAATTAGCGTATCTCTTTTGAACATCACATTAACAACAAAGTTTAGACCATGGCATTACCAATAGCATTTCATTCTGACCCCGCAAAGAGTAATTCAATTTTCAAGTTAAGAAAAAGCTGAACTACATTTTAAAACACACAAGACCTTACAATTCACAAGAAGGCCTACCAAAATTACGAATAATTTACCTTTGGAGAACCAATGAAGAACCAGCTGGCAGATACACATCCTATCGATGATCATGTATCGTCCAATGAATCTACTGATCGCAGTAATTTACCTTTCTCCACTCCAATGAAGGCTTCAGATATAGCGGACGAGGCAATGAAAAAGTCCTAGCAGTTCTAGACCCTAAAGCAATACAGAGTGTCATACATCATGTGGTGTTTTTATAAGCTGAATTGAGTTCCAAAGCTAAGAGTGTGGCATTCCAGATTTCTCAGGTTAAGCTGCAAAACGTATGGAAATTATAGTTATTGGAAAATATTGTGGAAAGAAATAGATATTTTAGAAAAAACAGACGGGAAGAGAAAAGGGACAAATTTTGTGCTCCCAATCTCATGACAGTAAGTTATGAAACTATATTCTAGCGCCAATTTCTAACACTCAATTTCTCTTCTCATTCTTTGGTCAGTTTTCCTACTTCGTAAATGAACCAGAATTTAACATGCTAAGAAGAATGGCAATCCAAGACTGCACTATAGCAGAGCACAATGTAATTTACTTTCGCATTTGTAAACTAGAGTCATTTTAACATTGTTAGTAGCTGAGCAACCCTGACAATTTTACATTCCTTATTCTCCCACTGAATCCATCTCTGTTGCTTTCATCTTTCCGACAAACTTTGTTGAGCAAACAAAGATAAAGTGACTTAACTATCCTCGAATGCAGGTTGCATTATTAAAATGATTAGATCTTCCAGTGGCACTAACATCAAGCAACAGACTACCTTTTCTTCTCATTTTAGCAGAAGCGCTATTTTCTCTCTTAAATGAAATAATATTTTAACATGGATGGAAGTGGTGTTGAGGGATTTTCAACCTCTTGATGCTGGTGGGGATATGGTTTGTTATCGAGTTGAATGGTGTAAAGGATCCAAATAGCCAGTCAACAAATAGTTTGTGATCAAGGCCTCGTTGTTGTTGTAAGAAAAAATATATTTTAGAAACAAAAGATGAGTAAATCAGAAAGAGGTCTTCCGTGTGCTACAAATCCAGAAAAGAAAAAATGCAAGACATGAATCCACATGTAAACATGCATGATAAAAGCTTGTGTAACACAAGATCAGGTTTAATTGTTTCAGACCCTGGAAAAATATAATACATATAAAAACTTACCACAACCACCATTCCAGTATTACAGAATTTAGGAATGGAAATAAGTCTCACCAACTGCCCTTCTGAACCTGCAATTAATTCAAGATTAAATTTAACTGCGAGAAAATTCAACCACAATCTATTTTGCGTTATTTGTTAAGTAGGAGATTATAAGAGAGTACCCTTTAAAATGCGAGTTCCATATTTATCTTGGTTACCAACAAAGTAAACATGAGGACAGCTCTCAATCAGGAAAGGATCCCTATCAGTGAAAGGATAGCATCCTGAAAAACATTGTTGAGAGTGGATTCTTGAACTTGGAGCTCATGAAAAAAAAAAGTTGAATTTTAATTGCAAGTATTCCTGATGTCTTTGTTTGAATCCAAACAATCAAGCTTGTATAAGAAAAATGCAAAATCAATTGCTAAAATTTATGCTGTTAAAACATAAATATATAGCATAGCAGGCGTTTCTACCGAGTGTGTTAGGTGTTGTTGGTGCTAGATGCCTCCACTTTAACGTCCTTTCCATAAATTCAAGCTCATCCTTTCCCTCCGAATATTTTTTAAGATCATCAATGTTCTGACCTGATGTTCCAAGAATCCTGAAAAGGACAAGAGAAATTTTTTTTTGTCAAAATGCATCTAATTATCACAGCTCGCTGTTGAATTATGCACTCATTTCTTACCTGACACCATCAAGCTCAAAACAATGAGGATTAGTACATGACCTAAAAGTGTTATAAGCTCTGGATCCAGGGAAAAGCCATCTGTTCAATGGCTGAAGTGAAAAGAGAAAAAAATCTTGTAAGTTGAAGTGAGGATGCACATATATTCCCAAAAGAAGGAAAAGATAAAGAGAGGGTAAACCTGTTGAGGTAAAGAAAAGTTCGCTGGATCATTGGATCCTGGCATGATATCCACAGGCACACCTGCAGCAATCTAAACAGAGGTATTAAACAAGGTGATCACGATAAGCAGATCCAAATGGAGGACAAAATGGGACAACAAAAGGTAACTAAAATATAATAGTCAAAATAACAAAAACAACCTGAGTCAACAAAATATCCAGCTCTTGAACTGGCTCAGAGAGCCTAGACTGATCCTTCGAAGCCAAATTCTGCCAAATGACCAGGGGACAAAAGATGGTTATCTTGTTTAGGTGACATGACACAATGTAGGATGTTCAATTCTGAAAAAAAATAAATCCCACTAAATATTTCAACCCATAAAGCGAATTATCAACATAGGTTGTTAATTCTTATAGTAGCTAATTAGCATAGTCTCTCTCTCCTTCTGCAGCTATCGATATTTCATTCAGGTTTAATCAATGTAGCAAAAATAGCATAGCTGCTATCAGGGAAGCTACTCTTATATCTAAGCAGAGCACTAGCTTTCACTTTACACAATTTCACAGAGGCAGAAAAATACAAAGATAATAGCACAAAGCATTTTATGGAAAGATAAAACAAAAATTGAAAAAGAGAACTTGGGAACTGCAACTGGATAAAGCAGACAGTAAAAGTATAAAATTCTTACCTGTCCATTTAGAAGACCAAGAGGAATTTCCACGGAATTACCTGCAATCACAACATGAACTATCTCTGCAGCAATACCCTGTTCCTGTTCAGTTAAGAATTTCAAGTAAGCAAGATAGGCAGCAGACCAGCCTTAAAAAAAAAAACTGCAAATACCTTTTCATCTCCCAAATGTCCTGTTATATGATCCACAAGAAGCTGAAATTGGAGAGGGTTTGATAAGCTGCTCCCAGCATTCACCCCAGAAATAAAAACAACATACTTATCCTCTCCTGTATACAATTGGAATTGAATTCTTTAAACCAATACTAGCAGAAAACACAAGTGTTAAGTCTAAAAGACAATTTTACTTAAAGAAAAATAAAAGGTGAGCTCCAAAAAGATAACATGGGAAATGGAATCCAAATATCAAACTTAAGAAGGGTCAAAGTCTACATTATTGAAATGGGCAATAAGTGATTCATCTACTAAGGAAGCAGCTTGAAATTCACATTCAAGGATTCAACGGATAACAAGATTTTGATCCTCATTTTTTTTTTTATCTTTAAGTTATACTGTGTTTTCTTTTTTAATCTTTTAGGTCATAATTGGTGAAACTAGTCCCAAATGTATTTCTCGTATGTTAAAACTTCTTGTAACAAAAACCCCATGCTACTTAGTAATTCCAAAATGCTTCTGTAAATACAACTTGTTTGCCAATAAATTTAAAATTTATCTTTCAATTCTATGAAGCTTTTATTAGATCCAAAGCAAATCGATGACAATGCAGATGAATACATCTTCAAAAGGATGTAATGAATAGGGACGTTTATAAGCAACAAATAGAAAGATATGTATGTATCTGATCCAGGTAAAAAAAAAAAAATCATGAATATGGATGCCAGAAATATAACTCATATCATACTTGATTTAAGTTGGGGTTCTATCTGTGGTGCTAAACCAGCTTCAAGGACATCTAGCACCATAAAGTCACCAGCATCAGTTTCCTTTCCATGCAAAGCGACAACAACACCTATCAAATGCATCACATCACCACAAAATCAACATGTGTGAAAAGCAAATATTAAAAAATTATCGCTCATCAACTTGTAGAAAACAAATAGTTCCACGAGAACTATTCCTAACTTAGTCATCCACACAATTCCAGTCCAACCATATATTTATGTTTAAAAACAAAAGTATGAGGATCATGGAATTATTACCAAATGATTTTCATGTCACAAACAGAAAATGCCTGACAAAAGCATGAATGCAAGACAAGAAGAACAGTGATCAACCAGGCCTTAGCAATTTGTTGCCAAAAAGAGATTAAGAAGTTGTGCTGCTCTAATATCTGCCAACAAACTGCATTCGATCTCACAAGAGTTCATTATTTCTCGTGCATGAGAGATACCTGTGACATATACTGAAGGTGAAAGCACGCTGCCACCAAGCTTAACTCTTCCACTTTCATCTTCCAAAACCAAATGATCATCTGGATGCATGAAGTTATGAGGCTTGACAAGAGGCAATGCAGATCTCTGCACATTGCACTCAAGTTTTTTTTAAAAAATCAAACACCTTAGCAACCTAATTTTTTTTTCTCAATTTCAAGAAAAAAGTAGAAATAATAAGATCATGAAATTATTATTAATAACCACGTACCTCCTTCGAGTATTCATCAAGAATGCAAGGTTTAAGTTTCATGTGCTTGTACAGGGTTCCAACAATGATGCATTCCTTGCCTTCTTCCAATTCCAAAACTGTACAAACTGCAACAAAAAGAAGCTGGCTAAGAAAAACTACTCCATGCAACTTAAAACCATTTAGCGTTATCATATCATATCATTAAAAATCCAAACTAACTACATCCAAGACCCTTACAAAAGCGGGAAATGAAGAAACTTGGAAAACAAACCAACCAGAAAATTTATCAACACCATGTACAATTAGCCAGTGCCCATCAAGAAAGTGACCTAACGTGCACAAACTCGAACATAAACCTTCACAACAAACAAATTTCATTGAAATCCTAGAACCAATGACACAATTTTCAAATTATGTATGAACTAAATCAACAAAAACCCATAAAAGAAAAGAAAAGAAAAGAAATGGCAAAGAAAAAAAGAAACGCAAATGCTAAAACCCTAAGCCTTAAATATCACCATAACTTACAAATTCCCTCTTACATACCAGCCAATCAGCTAAATAACAAGACACTTACATAAAAGATCTCCGCAAAGACCCCAACTTTACTCTTAAAAGGTAACTATTCCAGAAATTAATACTCCCTCTCTTCCAAAATTAGAACATTTAATACCATAATTAAGCTCAAAACACAAAACAAATCAAATCCCAAATCACCTAAACGAACAAAAAATGCAAAAATTAACTTCAATTCAACAAAAAAAGAAGGAAAAGAAAGATAGAGAGATACCAGGGACATGGGGTTTCCAATGGGTAACAAGAGAGTAAAGCAGAGTCCTCATCATGTGAAGACGAGCAAAGTATATTTGACTGTATTGCTGACCTCTGTATGTCTCATTTTGAATCTCAAATGTCTCATCCTGCAGTATTAGCAACACTTTTGAGAAAACAAAAAAACAAAAAGAAGCTTTGAAGCTCCTCTGGTATTATTTTTTTAACAAGAGAAGAATGGGAAGAGATAACGGGAGATAGTGACCAGGGATTGGTAAGTGGATTGCTTTCTCTGAAGATTTTTCTCCGTGTCGATTTCCATTGCAGCCATGGCGGGAAAACAGAAACAAATAGCAGCAGCAGCCAGCACTTTCACTCGGCTCTCCCTCCATCGGCGCAGCGTGTCCTTAAATGATAGTTCTAGCTATAACATCTATTATCTGTCAAGAGACATCCTTACCCGAACGGGGATGTAGCTCAAATGGTAGAGCGCTCGCTTTGCATGCGAGAGGCACGGGGTTCGATCCCCCGCATCTCCATATGCCATAAAAATGATACCTGATGAAAATGATATTATTTTTAAAGTTAAATATTTTTTATGTTTTTAAATTATTTTGATATGTTAATATAAAAAATAATTTAATATATTTTTAATAAAATCATTTTTAGATATGATATCAACACCAACAAAAAAATAAGATAATTAGCTAATAAAATTTTTTAAAGGGTTGAAATTAATAAAGTCTTTCTAGAAGGGATCAAAACTTAATTTTTAATATTTTGGTTCTAAAATATTTTTTTTTTTTAAGTGGGCATAACATTAATGTTTTTAAGTAGCTGTCTGTCTCTCTCTCGCTCTCTCTCTTGTCACGCTATCTCCTCCTCTCCACTCGACATGCCTGTGCTTTCCTTTCACTTAATCTCCCAAGTAAATTGCAACTTAATCCTTATAATTTCGAGAAATTAATAAATTAGTTGTTTTAGCTATTAACAGATTAGCGATCCACACCTTCTCCGTCTGCCTTCAAAGTTATGGATGTAAAATAAAACTAGTAATTTTTTTAATTTTTTTAATTTTTTTTTAATGATCCACACCAAAGCTTCTTACTTGTTAAAGCAATACCTTCTATAATACTACTCTTCAAGTTGAATACATGATATTCTTGGATAATTAATTTCAGAGGAAAGAAATAAATAGTTGACATGATATTTATTTATTTTTGTTATATTATATGTCAAATACTACACCGGAACCTCAGTGAATTAATTATACAGGGAGTGGTAATTAAAGTTTCTCTTACCAAGAAAGATTTGTAGATTTTTCACTTAGTAAAGGTGCAGTAACTAATTTAAGTGGGTTGTGATTGCTTTTTAAGATTTTTTTATTGAAAAATATATTAAAATAATATTTTTTATTTATTTTTTAAAAATTATTTTTGATATTAACACATTAAAATATTCTAAAAATATAAAAAATATTAATTTAAAATAAAAAAATAATTTCTTTTAAAAATTCTTTGAAAACGTAAATACATATTATCTTTGCTTTTATTATATCTCTATGTTTTCTTAGTTGTTTATCATTTTAGAATTTTAGCTTAATATTTTTAATATAATTCCGTATCATACAATATAGGACAGACAAGAACCATTCTTATTTATTTTTTGATAAGATTATTATTATATATCTAGCCCTTTTAAATCTAATTATAAAATATAATACAATAATTAACTTGGAAAAGAACTTGAGTTATTGAGTTTTTCTATTAACTAGTGTCACCAAATCAATTAAAATTTATAAATTTTATTAAAATAATTATTTTTCTTTTTTAAGTTTTAACTTATTAGGTTTAGCCGGATTAATCTAATCATTAAAAATTTAATAAAGTTAATATCTTCTGTAATTAAACTATAAATTAAGCACAATACAAAATAAACTTGAATCGTAAAATTATAAGTAATTTTTTTTAAACTAATTACATATTGATAATTCTAGTCAATAAATTAATTTATATTAAAAATCTAATAAAATAAGTTAACAATATTATAATCAATAAGTAATCTAAATAAAATAAAAAAGATAAATAATATGAATCGGTAAATTAATGACATCAAGAAATAAAAAGTCTTAGAATAAAATTTCTCAATATAAGAGAATTACTGAAAGGTAGGAAGCACACATAAATTTAATGACAACTTGGTTGTTCTCATCACAATAATTCTTGATAGATTTTTTTTGGGTTTCAAGTTAATGAATTTAAATTAATAATTAACTAAAATAAATTTAATAATGAAATAAATCCCTAAACAATGTCTCATACTCTAGAAAAAATCTAAATTAAAAATAATTATTTAAATTTAAACAAATAAAAAAATAGAATAGTAAAAAAAAATCTTCATATTAAAATTCTTCTATGTAGCTTGAATATTCAATTTTTGCATATTTTCTATAGATTTAAATTCTAATTTCAAACATATTATTTTTTCTCGTTTGAATAAATTACTAACCATACAATATATAGTTAGAAAATTTTAGATATCTAGTTTCTATTTCAAATTTAATCGAATCAAAATTCTACTAATAGTTTTAGAGATGTCCCAGACAGTACACGAAGATCTTGTTTAACATATTAATTTGCTAGTTTTGACCATCTAAAATATTATGTTACCTATTTCTATTTGATCTTAAAATTTATCACAATATATTTTTATATATCTAATATTTCAATGTAAAATTTTAGTTTTATCTAATATATAATTTGAAATATATGCTCAATCTTGCAAAACTAGTTAGTAGGTATTTAAAATTAAATTTGAACCTAACATGGTTTATGTTATAAATTTAATAAACTCGTAAAATTAGACCAAGTTTATTAATTTTACCGATTTTGAATGAGTTAAGTCTAATTTAATTGATTTCAAGTTTTGAGTTTAATTTAACATGTTACATACATGTTGATTTGTAAAATCATAAAATTTTAATACTTACTCGTGATTTTAACAACCTGTCAGCCGAGTTTAACACAATGCTTTTAAATTGAGAAAAAAAATTAAAGGACTAACTTCATTATCCTCGTGAAAAACAAGAACTGAGTTATAATTTGCTTATATCACATCTAACGTGTCTGCTGTTTTCATGTATTCTCAAATATAGAATATATTTATTTAAGATAAAAAAAAAAAGGAGTAAAACCCGGTTCTTGCTTGAACCATGACAAAACAGACGAAGACAATACACAGTAACGAAAGAAAAATCTCAGCTGCTCTTCAAATTTATGGCTTCTTCATCTTCCTTAATTCAGGGATGCTCACTTCCTTCAATCTCTGCTCTTCGCCCACGGCTTTCTCCTTCGCTTTGTTCCTTTCAATCTTTGACCAAGTTACCAGAGAATTGCCGGAGGAGCTCCGACTACCGGGGAATCCGCCGGAGAATGGCCTGCACCGCTATGGTACAGCAGGCTGTACAAGGAGGATCTCCAGCAACCTATGCTAAGGAAATGGAGAGGCTCGCTGCTAAGGAATCTCTGCTTCTCGCTGTAATTACTCTCCATCTCTCTCCTCTTCCTTAGATTATAAGAAACTTTATTCGTTTCTCTGTTTTGAGGTTAAATTCGATGCAATTTAATGATGTATGTGTACAATTGAATTTTTTGGAATGGACATCTGCATATACATGTTTTTTTTTTTTTTTTTTATTATTATTTATGCTAAAAACGTTGCTGAACAATCAACTGTATAAAACTGAAGTAGCTAAGAGCGCCATGCCCCAATTCCTGCAAAAAGAAAATGTTAACTCCGATCAAAATATCCCGAACCATTCTATTAACCTTCACAACCTGTTTTCTTTGTTAAAAAATAACCCCCCAATGATTCATTTCCTTCAAGATAGCATATACATGAAGCCATGCGAATATGGGATGTGAATTTTAGCAAAAATAAAAAACACAAATGGCTATTTCTCAGATTATTCTTGGACTGAAAAAATTTAGTATCCCAATCCACATGTAAGATTATTTTCCTTGCAAATTATTTTTGCATTTGGACATGAGAAAAATAAGTGAATGTTCTTGCTCTGTGATGCTTGATTACATAGGGAATGGACAGGATTAATGCCTTTTCCTGTATATATCTTTCTTTCGTTTGTTGATGCAGCCTTTTTAGGACAGCTGATAGAGCTGTAAAGCATGTTTTTTGGAATGTGTCAAGAGGGCCCGCAACAGTTTGTGCCAATGAAACTTGTTCTGAACAGGGAAAGATTATGTCACAAATGGTTGTCTGTAATTCTGCCTTTGCTTCAGATCTTCCAGGAAGCCATGTCCAATCATTTCCTTGAATAACAGCAGCAACTGCTGCATTTTCTTGGATATTTGAATAAAAAACAAACCTTTGCCCAAAAGCCTGGATCAATAGGCCCTTGGCGCCAATTGTCCCACCAAAGGAATGCCATTTTGCCATTAAAAATGATGTAATCAGTATGACTCCAAGCTAGTGGTCTAAGCTTCATAAGCTTTCTCAAGCTTCAAAAAGAATCCCTTATTCACATGGAAAACACCAATATCCTTGCTTTAAATGTTGATCATTTATAGTTTGTTTGATTAAAACAGTAAATTGTATGGCTTTGGAAATTCTTGATGTTTGTTAAGGTTTTCTTTCAATGTTTGTCTAATGCTATGCTATTGTTGTAGTTCAAAGATTCTGGGGGATTTGAAGCTCTGGTCACTGGAAAGACAACAGATATGCAGCGGATTGATGTGAATGAGAGAATAACTGGTCTTGAGCGGCTTAATCCAACACCTAGACCAACTACGTAGGTGCTTAACAAAGCACTTCAATTTGCTTCTACGTTGTTTTTGTGAGATGTTTACTTGTTCAACAATATACAGGTCACCATTTTTGGAAGGTCGATGGAATTTTGAGTGGTTTGGAGCCAGAAGCCCTGGATTATCTGCTGCCAGCTTTATATTTGAGTGAGTACCATATTGACAAGTCTTTGTTTCTAAATTTCATTTTTCATGTTTTTCTAACTCCTATGAGGAATGTGATAATTTTTATTGTTGCAATAGTCTTACATGGGAATCCTAACTTCAACTGGGTTAGTCAATTTGAATGGCAGTTGATTGTCTTGCTTGTTGCAGGAGATTTCCTTCAAATTTGGCTAATTTGTCCAAAATGGACGTGGTGATTAAGGAAGGAAATGCAAAGGTTACTGCACATATGAAACTATTATACTCGGTATCCTTCCATCTTTGAATGCCCTAGTCGCAATATCTGCAAAAACGTGTGATCAATGAAATAAATTAGAAAAACATCCTTGCACTAAATTTCTTAAAAATAAAGGAGAAGTTTCTTATACCTGCATACTACAAGCAGAATCTTACTGAGATGCGTACTTCATAAAGATGTTGGCTAGTTGAGTTAAAACCAAGGTGGCAGGGTCTAAATTTATGCCCGATCAAAATACACCTCAAAACTAGTGTCCTACAGTTAACTATTGCTTAAATTGACATCTATAATGATGACATACTGCTGATAGTGATATCTGTGTAATGGAAATTGAGTAACCATAAATATCATGGAATTGATATAGCGACCACGATCAGATGAAGACAACCTCCAGTTGATACCGTTTAAATTTATGTTTGTTCTTGTTTTAAGCTTCTGAGCTTTGGTTTGAATTCTTCTGTGTGCAGATAGAAAGCAAATTCATTCTGTCCTCCAAGTTAACAGTGGAGGGACCTCTCAGAATGAAAGAGGAATATGTTGAAGGGATCCTTGAGACACCAACAGTCATTGAAGAAACAGTACCTGAACAGCTAAAAGGTGCATTTGGTCAGGCTCTTAGCACAGTCCAACAGATTCCTGTTTCTATTAGGGATGCCTTTTCTAGCGGGCTGAAAATTCCTCTATGTAAGCATTTTGATATTTGGATCATTTCTTTCTATCTTATTTAGCATTCTTCTTCCTAGCCAGCAAAGAAGAAAAGAGAATCACTGGACCTCAAGCCATATAAGGTCTGAAGCGCAGGCATTTTGTTATCCCTGTACCCCAGCCCTTTGACTAATAACTTCAACTTTCCATTGTCCTGGACTTTTTAGGGATGCTCCCTTCTAGCAACTCATAACGCTGTAATTGTAGCTTGAAATTCTCATTGCTCATCTGTTCTACATTTCAGGATGTCTAACTCTTTCTATGCTCTTCTGCCTATTATATGCAATGTTTCTGCCAATCTTCTTAAAAACAATCAAAATTTTGAGTCGGAAACCTATCCTGAGGTGTTTGTGAATATCATATGCATCTCTAAATTTTTCATTTGTGCTTCTAATTATTTGTAGATATGTAAGAATTTTCAAATAAAACTGTTTTTCTTTTTAATTTATCATTGATTAGTTCTTTATCTACTACTCAATAATCATCAATTAAATTCATCTACAGTTTTTTGTGTTTTTCTGAATTGTGTTCCATCGCTATTCCAAGGATGGTATTAGAATACTGTATTTAAAAAAGTTTACCTTGCAGTGTATATGATAAATAGTCAGACATTTTATGTGTGCTGTGCATGTGTTGTTCTTAGACCTACTATGATGTCATTAGCAATGGAGATTAATTCTAATCCATTAAGTGTAACGGGTCTAGAAATTCCACTCTCTTTAAATATATTGGATCCCTTGGAACTGATTTAGGAATACGGGATGATGATCTCATTTCAAAGTTCTAATTTTCTTTTCTTTTTTTCATAGTACTGGGAGTTATTTACTTGTAATATCCCTCTTAATGCAACAAATTTTGAATGAAAAGAAACTCGAGTTTCAGGGTTTATAAGGTTATAATACCTAATGATGCTGTGCTTTTCATGCTTGGATGTTTGTAAATTGCTAAGTTCATTTCTCTATGCCTGCAGCTAGTACTTTCCAGAGACTCTTCATGATTTCTTATCTTGATGATGAGATACTTGTAAGTATTCAACTTATATGATTTATCGCATCATTTTGCAGTTATAAGCATCTTGTCCTTAGATTATAATCCAAGTGTTCTTATTGCAAAAGTGGATGAAAAGTGCATATATATAGGATTAATCTGCCATCTGAATTTTGTTTTATTAGCACCTCAAGAATAGTCTTTGCATAAATTGCAAAAGGAATTAAATATGAAAATTTCAAAAGTACATGTGATGTTTCCTTCTCATGTGATAATGTAAAAAAGAAAAGAAAAGAATCTTTAGGAATTCTAGACTACCATCTATTGTGCTTATTAACTAGAAGAACTATCATGGGTGAGGCTGTTCATATAAATGATGTCTCCTAGCTTTTCTCCTGGCTCTCTTATAAGAAGCTTGAATTTGTCCATTTGGTGTTCATTCCTTACACGTTCCTATCATCTCTTGTGGCCATTTTAGATTCAACACATAATATGGTACGTGTTCGGTACAGATATAGCCTGTGAAATACAATCACTTGTAATTGCTTTGCCAAAGGATGTTCATGCAGAAATACCTTGCATGGACATAAATCTATATTTTAACCACATTATTCATTTGCGAAAGAAAAGGATAATCTCAAAGAATTAGCAGCTAGTTTTGTGACAGATATGTAGGAACGTGAACCAGGAAGGGTAGACATTATCAAATTAATTATGAGTCTTTTCCTGGTTTTTTACGCAGATTCTAAGGGATTCTACTGGAGTACCCGAAGTTGTTACAAGGTTGGAGGCACCAGCCTCTCTAATGGCAGAACCCATTGCAGAGTATGAGAGCTAGAGTTTGAAAACAGACTGTTTATTATTTTTTCTCCACCTTCTAATACAATGTAGAGTCAACAATCTCTCTCTCTCTCAATCACTCTCAATAAGATGGGGGATTCATTCCCTTCTATGCTTATTTGCTCATTTGATTTTGTTCATTAAATGCTTGCTGATTGGAAATATAACGCTTCACTGACAAAGCTTAATGAAGCTTTCCTCTCAGAAATGTTCTCAAGGTTTAATTGACTGAAATCATGTCGTTGGTTTCTATACAATATTAGTGGGTAGATACTGTGGATTTGTTTTAGGGTCACCATCTGCGCATATTTCAACCCTCGTGGTTTTGTCCAATTCTCTATTTCCCACACCACTTGCAATCTGTACAGTTCCATAGTACGAAGCATAAAATCATTTAACAAAAGCTTGAAAATGAAAGCTTTTGCCAAAAGTTGTAGAGGATTGAAAAATATATTAAGAGTTTGGTGAGAAGTGTGAATATGATTGATTACGAGGATGCCGTGCGGTGTTGCGACAATGTGCTTTGCTGTCATGCTTCTAAAACCTCAACGCATATTGTTTCGAAAGCTTGCCTTTACGTCACTTGGAGAGAGGGATTTTTGCCCTCTTGTCCATGTTCTTCCTACTCTGGGCTTTCCTCGGACTCCAATACATATGTAGTTAGATATTCATCCCAGTTTTCTAATCGGGTATCTTTGACTTTGGCAGAACTCATGGCTGGCAATCGCCAACAGCCATTAATAATGCTGGAAATAGCCATTAGTGGGAGGGAAGGTATCAAAATTTGTGGTACCAAAGAGAAGGGCCGATCAGTTTATGGTGTTAATAATGCTGGAAATAGCCATTAGTGGGAGGGAAGGTATCAAAATTTGTGGTACCAAAGAGATGGGCCGATCAGTTTATGGTGTTCTTAATTTGTGATTGTCGGAAAGATCTGAATGGCATTTCAACTTAACAAATTCAGAGTGCCTCAGAAACTGAACATTGACATTATACATAAAAAAAGAAGAAGCAAGAAAGCAACGAGAATGGCGATCTCCAAAGAGGATTCTATTGATTACATGCATGC
Source organism: Populus euphratica (assembly GCF_000495115.2). Taxonomy (NCBI): domain Eukaryota; kingdom Viridiplantae; phylum Streptophyta; class Magnoliopsida; order Malpighiales; family Salicaceae; genus Populus; species Populus euphratica. The sequence goes on from NW_011499894.1 coordinate 449,421, forward strand.
TTAGCCCCTTTGACTTGCATTATGTAACCATGGGAGAGCTGTAGTGGAAATTACATTGTAAACCAGATTGACAGGTCCAAATCTAAAAAGAAATACGAATAAGTAAATCAAGCTTGTTGATGAAAACGAACATAAATATTTTTAATATGACTGATAGATTGGGCTGGGACTTTATGAAGGCATTTCTACAAACTTTGTTCTCTAAAGGTCAGCTAAATGTCATCATATGAAGTTGTGTTCAGACCTAAGCTGACGTTTCAGAGTTTTCCTTATTTTCAAGAGAGTTTTATTTAATTCGAGTTTTATTAGTCAGTCTGATTTATTTTATTATTTTAACAATTTTGTGTGCCTTATTAACATTAGAATAATTAGCATTTATAGTTTAATATTAAAAACAGAAATCTCTTTACAATTTAGTTGTAGTTTTGATATCTGTGAAATCATGATTTCTTCCCATTCTTGTGTAAATTGTTCTCGGCTTGTCGACAAATTAAATAGTGGAAGCCTATGGCCTCCGATCCCTTTATACTGCTCGGGGGCTCGCTTCTGGTTCTAATGGCAAGCCTTACCAGTCAGAATCAGATATGCCATTCCCGAAACAATCCCTCCTCGAACCCATAACGCTTTCAAACCCCATTGGAACCTTTGTAAACCTCGGCCTGCAAGTGTTCGCATTAGGACTTGATCATGGCCTAGAATATGGGGAGCTCATGGATTTAAATCTTAGCTCTTCCTGCCATGGCGATGGGATCTCCTTCTACAAAACCTCATCGATCCAAGAGGTGTTGTGGCCTAAGATCACTGGTCCAAGCCGTCAAATTAAGAAATATTCAACATTAACGCATGGCCAAGTAAGTTACCCTTTAGCTCTTGGTAAGGGTACTGGTTCAATTGCCTTTTGACGAGCCGCCTCAAACACTAACTAGTAAGACAGCAATTTGCAAATGCGTACAGTTTAGAAAATCGTTTACTTGTGACTGTTCTTCCCAAGTCATTGTTTAATAAAAATCTTACCAACACACTTGGGTTTTATTTGTAAAGAGCGAACGATTTCTTCTTCTCATATTTATAATCAAGCTGTCGTTTTATTCTGCTACCGACGCATTTAAAATAGACAATATAAGTTTTACATCGCCAAATACAGATTAGACTTTATAATCAACAAGGATATATATTTCAGTCTGGAATCAATTTATTAATCCTTCATGAATCCATATACGAGTACTTGATAGCTTTAGAAATTAATTTTTTTTAATTGTTGCAAATTAATATCTATTGGTTAATTTATATATATATATAGTTGAACAAAAAAAAAAACATATGCATATCAAAGTTAATAAACTACTTATAGTGGGAGTTGCTTTCTCTATATGACGAATAGATTACTTGCTCGTTTTGTGTTTTTCTTATGTATATTAATATATGGTGTTGTAGATTTTGTTGAGTGGCCATTGAAAATTAAAATGCGTGTATATATATATATACTTACTTCTCAAAAAAAAAGGTAAGTATTATTTTACTCTAAAAAAGCAATTTGGGATATATAATAAACAATGCCATTGAAAATTTACAATATTGAAGAAATTGTTAATCGAAGATTATCGATAATCTTTCAAATTAGCAGGAAAAATGATTTCACATAGAGGACTTGCAAATGTCGTATTCCAACAATTACTAGTATTGATAGTGAAGCTACACAGATAGCTTCCTTAGGGTTAATTTTTGAAGTCACTCAAGATCCCGACAATATTCACTGCATATATGGTGATAATTGTGGATAATTAGCTAAAATTTAGAGAGAGTGAGAGAGAGAAGGAGACAGATGCATGCACGATGGACAAAGATATTAATGAGAGATGGCTAGCTGTAATAAAAATCAATTCTTGAAACACAATATAAGTCTTGCAAGAAAAGTAATTTATTGATCAAATATATATAAATGTGTGAGAGTTTTGCACGTTCATGTGTGGTCTCTACCAAACCCTAAATATGTTCTTCAATGAGTGAGAGAGCGAGAGAGACCCTCATAGATAAGACATGAGTCATGGCCCCGTCGACCCAAATGAAAGAAACAAGAGCAATCAGAAATTTTAGGAAAATTAAGAAAAATATATTTTCAATTTACTTCTATCACATTCAAATAGCAGAAAATGCAATTTCTGGTCTACAAGTTAGAAAAAAATAAAAAGAAGATTGTCCCCTTGTATTTAAATCAAGAGAAATCAAATAGAGATTGGGAAAATTAGAAAAAATGGACATAATGATATGCAGAAGAACTCAGTTAATCAAACCATCTAAATTAGATCCACAATATATATATCCAAAAGTAAAAAAAAGAGCCTGATATAATCAAGCTTTTGCAAGGGAATAAATGGAAAGCCATTATTGATCTAGGCAAGTTGAGTCTGTCCAAGCTCATGTATGTGATTAGCGTCCATTGGCAGCAATGGAAATTCACCAAGTTCTTGAATGAAGCCATCCAAGTCTGTAAATCCACCGAGGAAGCTTCCTGAATATGCTCCATTCCACATTTCTTCCTCCTCCTTAACTCTTTCTCTAGACCCCAGACTACTCCCAAACCCACTTCTCAGCTCAACTTTCTTGGTCATAACAGGCTTTTCTTCACATAAGTCGCTGTTGCAGTTTCTTGGTTGATCTTGTGTTCTTGCCCTTCTTGCTTTCTGCCTGCAACCCCCCTTTTGATCACTTGGTTTCCCTGTGAGTCTTTGTACCAACTCTCTGAAGTTCGCGACATCTGTCTTGATGATTTCTGGAGCAAAGATGTGAATTATGCGTATCTTTGGCTTGACTTTGGCTATTGTGTGTGAGTTTTTATGCATGGTGATTGGCGATGGAGTAATTGAAGTAGGGATACAAGCTGCCTGTTGTTTCCTCATCATAAGTTCCTCCATTAATATTGAAGATGTTAATTTTGATGTGATCAGAAACAGATAGATAGATAGATAGATAGAAAGAGAGACAGACAGTGAGAGAGAGAGAGAGGTGAGGGAGTTGGTGTAGCTGTTTAGAGGAGAAGAGAGGGTTAGCTTGTATATAGAGGGGGAAGGAGAACAGACAAGAAACATTTGTTTAGTGGCAGGACGAAAGGAGAAATTTTTAAGACAGAAACAAGCTGTCTGCTTAGAGGAAGGATTGTATGACAAAATGGCAAGGACGAGTCAATAAAGTAATAGAAACCATTGGTCCCACGATTTCCCTATTAAAAATGACCTTTTTATACATACAACTGTCTAGGTTAAATGTGTGTGTATTTTGAGTGGGGGAGGAGCTTGAAATGACTGAAAAGTCCCTGATCTCTGAATCCAGGTTGATCATGGGCTCATTCTTGTGCTGTTAACTTTCATTTTTTTTTGCTTTGTTTAGGAGAGAAAAACGTGGCAGTGTTAATGATTTTTTTCTTCTTGTTGACATCCTAACTAGTGGTTAATTGTTTATTAATTACACTAATCAAATCCATGCATTCGGGTTAACAAAAGGGATGGAGACAGTGACACAGAATTATTTTTTTCCAGCCTCCCCTGAACAATTTATAGTTCTAATCCTAAAGCTATAGAAATTTAAATTTTAACCTCCCTAATATTTTTTTTCTTTCTAAATCTAATCTCCCCAACTAGACCCAACAAGAGACAGTCAGTTGACATACTAGTGTTCTCTCTGTTAGGTACTTCAAATTAAGATTAACTTGTGTTTAATGTCTTGGATGTTGTTGAGATTTACATGATTTATTGCAGACATAAAACCAGGATCTAGCTAAACACAGAGCAAACTTAATTACTTTCTTGAGCTACCAGGGGAAGAATCGCCTTAGGTCAATTAAATTCGAAAGTGTTAAATAATTTATGATGATCATGTTTTGATATTAAAGAACTAATCTTAGTCTAGCATGATTAACAAGTGTTCATAATTTAATCAATGTTCCTTCGAGTGAGTATTTTTAATAAACGATGGAGACATAAATTCAAATAAAATACACACAATCATGATTATATTAATCAGCATGAAGCATACACTCATCATTAATCACAGAACTACTGCAGAATTAATTTCAAGTTCAATTTTGTTGTCATCTAATGGCCATGCCAATATTTAATTCGACAACAACCCACATCCAGCCCCTTGTAGAAGAACAAACGCTAAATTATATATCCACAAAACCATGGATCCAAGAACCACCACCAGCACAGATTGACACAGATCGATTATCTTTGCAAGATCCATCAATATTAAATTACGTGTTGGGAGCTTGGGAAGAATTTATATAGGTTTTGTTAATTACTTTGGTATGATTTTTGCAAATAGATTTGATTTATTTTTTTTAACTTTTGACTCATAGAAAAGTCATAAATATAATTGGTTAGAATTAGGTTTTTAATTTAAATAAATAATTTATTACAAAATTAATTGAGTCAGAATTCTTATTTAATCAAAAACTAATTTTTTGGACTCTAACTTATACTACATCTACCCTTTAAGAAAATTACTTTGAGTAATTCTTATCAAATATATACCTAACAGGGACGAGTATTGTTAGTTTTTGTCTTAAATTATTTACATAAAAAACACTTTTAAATTATGATTTAAAGTCAAAAAAATCAATTTTTAACAAGTCATGTTAAATGAATTCTTAATTAATAATTCATTGTTGACAAACTGGGTTTAACACACTCACGCAACATCTTTTAGACATTACAGAACAAACGTATGCATCATTGTCAATGGATAATCTAAAAGAAGAGTGGATCAGCTCCATCCTGCAACACAAGATAATTAACAAATATGACTAACTAGTATATGGACATTAATTAATTACCTCTTGTTTCTGATCCCAACTTATAAACGAACCCATGTTTTTAGATTCTTCTTCACTTTTCTTTTTAATATTAATGTAACATATGACATGTATAATAATGTATAACCCCAACAGAAGACAAACCTATACAATTACACTAATCACTATAGTTGAAGAAGGTTATTCCATATACTTGAAAAATTACATCTATTATTATATATCTTTATCAAAGTACTACCTTAATTTAAAAGTTTAAAAGTTTAAATTAGATGAAAGGTTATTCCATATACTTGAAAAATTACTATATCTATTATTATATATCTTTATCAAAACACTACCTCAATTTAAAAGTTTAAATTAGAAGAGGTTTTAATATATGATTTATATTATTATTTAACATGTTTTTTCAAATAAAATTCTTTTGAAATTCTTGTGCTATTAATTAGAAGAAGACTAAATGAGTATTATGAAATCTGAACTTGTAGCTCTAATATCTTTTTAAAAAATCATATAAACTTTAAAAGTAAATGTGTTAGGAGAGTATTAAGAGAGGCTATAAAATATAATTTATATTATTCTTGAACTATCTTTGTATTATATAAAACTTGCTTTAAGTGGATTATGCAAACTTAATTTACTGACTTATAAAATTAATAGCTTAATTGAAAAAAAAATTAATTTCAGCCTAATATACCCACTAGGATTCAACCACTACTTGTTTGTGACAAAGAATCCGCGTGGTTGGAAGGTACACAAACAAACGTCATGGAAACAATCCAACTTCTTTTTTTAGATTGATTAAGTTTTGCAATAAGTAATGGCTACAATGACTGTATGTGATTTATGAGCAAAGCTAGAATCCTTGTACATATCTAGCGGACAATAACATACAAAGGCTAGGACCAATCTTCTTCTTAGCGGTAATTTTTAATGATGTCCTGGATAATGTTACAAAAAATCACGAAGACAAGATTAGTACCACTAGATCACCTGCTATAATTTGGACGAAAACCACTTCTACGCTTCAAGTGATCATGGATACAATTCAAGACAAGATTACATAGCATTATTCTTTTTTCAACCTTCAACTGCAAAAACTACAATCAATTTCAAAGTTCTCGAAGATGATACATGTAACTAAGAGGCTTTTATATATAGCTTTTAAGTTCTCAAGAGGCTAGCTATCTCCTAAAAAAAAAAAAAAATCCCTCGTAAGCCTTTAATCGTCATTCCAATTATTTCCATCGGTGTAGGTCGATTACAATATTTACAAAGAAAGAAGGCTAGCTAGCTAGGGTTTTGTATTTGTTCATATGAATTGATACACGCTAACTGGATCCCATTAACTAGAAAAGCACTGCAAGTTCACGTTCCAAATGGAAACTCCATAAGCCATGACACTTCCTATATATGTGACAGTTGTTCCTTAATGTCAAGTGAAAATGACTACAATGCTCAAAACCAAACATTTTAGAGTTCTTCATATGCTATTCAATTTCTTTCTCTTCCTCTATCCCTTTGCAGCTGCTCAATATCAGTATATTTCTTGTCGATATTACTTCCACCCTCGCAAATCGTGAATAAACGTAGAAAATCCATAATTTAGATTAGATACATTAATTGAAGGATACTGGAGGGCATGATACAGGCAACAAAATAAAAATAAAATCCAGAGATGTAAGAGTTGTAGTCATTTCTCATGTAAGCCCACTAAATTAAATGGTACAATACTTTAAAAAAAAATGAAAAATAAAAAACAAGTGCAGTGCATGTGATCGAGCGAGAGAGAAAGAATAACAACCGTAGGATGTGCACGTGAAGCGGAGATTTGAATAGATCAGACGTTCAGTTAATGTTCACGTCATCATCATCGAACGAGTCTCGTGCCGGCCAACCCAAACCGCATACACCGAGTACATTGACGCTGCAAGACGTTACGTCCGCGTGGCAACGTGGGTGCGTGAGTGCCATTGGGTTCCCTTAGCGGGAGCCAGCCAACCAAACCCTAACAGACAGCAAGTAGGTGTCATAAAGAGAAGAGAGGGACCCATTCTTTGACATGGTTCAAGGCCTGCACGACTGCAATCTTTGGTACAGTACTTCAGCCTCTTGCATCTCCCATTATCTCTTTAACATCTTTTATCAACATCAAGATCTTCTTGGATGTCAATCATGAGGGGTAGCTGAGCAACTCATATTCACCAGTTTGAGTTCCCTTGAAAACTATTGGAGATCGTTAATCTTAGAGTCCTCTAAAATTAGTTAAGTTAATCCGAACATCTCCAATTACCCAGGAAGAATATTACAAGATCTTCTTGGATGAATCTTCGTGCCAACAAATTATTAAGAACTTTGATGTGTTTGAAGGAATTAGAATGATGGATGATAGGGTAAAATGCAAATTCATTCACCACCTTTCAAGGATCGAACAGCCGGAATCTATCGTTCTCATCTGCTTTAAGCACGGGACCATTTCTTGTTTGATGAACTAGTCGTTTTTTCCCACCTCTATTCTATTGGATTAACGGCTTAGTACATATCTTGGTTTCTGAACATTTGTGATGTTGACAGCTCTTGCACGAAGAACGCTTCGGACGTTGTTTCTCGTATTTTCACACAAGGAAATACACGGTTTCATGTTCACATCTGTTGAAACAAAGTTTATTTCAATGTCAAGCAAGTTTAACCGTGACTGGGAAATACACTTTCATGCATATTATAAAGGGTGCCGATTTTGAGAGTTTCATATTTTTCACATTTATATGCAATAATTGTTCAAACTTGGAAAGAAAGGACGAGTCCCAACTGCTTTGGAGAAAAAACACCAGGTTTGAATGGAGAAAGTCTATATTGCTACCCAGTCATGGTTTCTTGACTTCTTCTAACAACACAGTATATGTTAATTAGCAAGATTAATTCATTCTTGGCTGATGAAATAGTTTTAACTTTAAATTAATGACCGGTTCTCTAGATTCTTTTTCTTGGCTGATGAAATATCGAGCGTTAACGCTGAAGGAGATGGGGGGTTTTATTGTTGAATCCATTGAGCATTGTGAATTGTGAGTAAATGGATTTCACCAGTGACCCCTTTTCTTTTTTCTTTTGGTTTCTTCGATCATTGTTTGTTCTTTCTTTTCAAATGTGTCCTTCTACGCTGCATTTTCTTGCTATTGAAATTTGTGATTTATTGTTTAGGGACCATATTTGAAAAAACAGATATTCAGACCCTTTTTGGGAAAAGTGAAAGAAAAGGGAAGACCAGCTGCACACGCCAATGAATGAGAATGGTCACAGTGATGGGGTGGCGCGTGCGGTATCGTCCGCCCTCGAAAGTGGACGTGTTTCTTGGTACCGCTAGCATTGTCTCAATGATGAAACTTTAGCAGGGCGACACATGTTAGATTTATAAGTTCGATGTGGCTCTTGCAGTCAATTTCTCTTTTCTTTATTCTTCTCCTCTCCTAGTTATTTAGTCCATTCCTCCAGTGGTTTGTTCCTTCAATCTCCATGACAGTAAAGTCACCTGCGAGGGTTTCTTTAATAAAAAAGTTAGATTCTAAATCTTTAATTTTTTTTACATTATTTTTTTCATTTATTATTTACTATTAAATTGATTTGAGGTTAGATTTTTTTTATTTAAAATAATTTTATTTTTATGATTCAAACACCGATTTGAAATGTCAAATTAAGTGGACTCAGATTATTTTTATCTTAAGTTATTTTTAAAATTTTCTATTTATTTTTTAATTTAATTCTTCATCATTTAATTGATTGAGAATTAAATTTTATATATTTTTTTAATTTTTTTATAGAGTTATTATGGTTTTATTATCTTAGTTGCGAGTTTTGATAAGTTATCTATCATTGACTTGATTCTTTTTTATATTTTTTTAAAATTAATTTCATTCTTCATTGTTAGGTT
>NW_011499894.1:464479-465046 GCF_000495115.2 Populus euphratica
ATGCTTAACTTTGACCTAAATACAAATAAAGTATATATAGATTAAACTAAAAGTACTATTCTACCCTTAATAAATAAGACTACATAAATATTATTTAACAATCTTCAATTTGTTAATAAAAAATGTAAAAACACTAAATATATACTAAAACCATGTTTGTTTCTCGGAAAATAGTTTTCGAGAAACCACTTTCAAAACTTTCCTGTGTTTGTTTGTCATTAGGAAAGTTGGTCAACGGAAAATATTTTCCGGTCAACAAAAAATATTTTCCAGTCAACGAAAAACACTTTCTAGTCAACAAAAATATTTTTTAGTAAAAAAAAATTGGCTTGATTTTCAGGAAAGTATTTTCCTTTTTAGCTGTGTTTGTTTTCTGAAAATTAGTTTTCGGGAAAATATTTTTCAAACTTTGTTGTGTTTGTTTTTCAGAAAGTGGTTTCTGGGAAATCACTTTCCAAACTTTATTGTGTTTGTTTGTTGTTAGGAAAATTGGTAAAAAGAAAACACTTTCCAGTCAAAGAAAAATTTGGCTTGATTTTCAGGAAAGTGTTTTCCTGAAAAATTTGG
>NW_011499894.1:465118-529289 GCF_000495115.2 Populus euphratica
AGAAAATACTTTAATTTTCAGGAATTCATTTTCTCCGGAATTCACTTTCTTGAAATTTACTTTCCTTGGAATTCATTTTCCAAAAAGAAACAACTTTCCTGCAAACAAACGGAGCCTAATATCAAACTATATTTTAATACTTGTTTTAAATAGCATTTGATTAATATGGATATGACACCGGTATAATAGGGACAAAAAAAAGTTTTTTATATTTTTATAAAAATAAATTTATTTGATATTTTTATTTATATTTTTTCAACCAAATATATTTTCATTTTTTTATATTTTGAAATACTAATCAAACATAATATTTAAACAAGATGTTCGATAATGCTATTTAAAGGTTTTGACTTAAAACTTCAAACCTCCACTTGAAAATAAAATTAACTTTAATATATATAACCATTTTTATGATTCATGATGATGACATTAAAATCGTCATGGAGATATATGATCTTTCATATAGTGTTTTGATAGGAATAGTTTAATAAAAACAGTCCTTTATGGATCATATATGGGTGGCTGCCTTCCTGCCTGGATTATGAAGACAGTCCAAGCCTAATCCTTGATCAGGTCAGCCTTAGCCCAAAGGTTTCCCCTTTCATATATGGGTGGCTGCCTTCCTGCCTGGATTGCTTTTGTGGATAATTCTTATGCTATTATCCTCTAAATATATGATGATTTTTTTAAAAAAATTATCAATCCGATTTCAAAAGGGTTTTTACTTTTTTTGAATCCTTTAATAGGAGTCCAATCTCATCAATTCTAATCGGAGAGAGCCCATACATTGAATCAAAATGATGGCGACGCCAACCCACCATCTTTTCTACTTGTATAAATTGGGCAGTTAGGATAGAAATTTTAAAAAATAAATGAATTAATATAACAACAGTGAAATTTTTTGGTGAAATGACAGATTTTTAACTGTGATATTTGTTAAATATTTAAGATTCTAAACCGTGACAATTAAAAACCGCGAGCATCCATAAAGCTGAATTCTTGCCGCTATTGTTTTGCCACAAAGTTTGTCTGTTAAAGTAGGGAGTCTGCTGACAATGAAAGAACCCAGTTATTGTGGTTAGGCCAGTCTCGGTGGACGGTGGTGGTTTTAAAGAACTTAGTTTTGGTAGACTGAGCAACTATAGAACCAAAAAGAGCAGAGATGGATTGTGAATAAACACCATTTGGATCTTGAAAAGCTTGCTGTGCACAGCTCTTGTAGACCGAGGTGCTGTAATCAGGGGCAGACTGAGAATGACTAACAAAGAGTGGGGGGGGAGCAAAAAAAGGATTCTGAGGCAAAACCCATTTGGGAAATGGCAGAAATGGATCAATCATGACAGGTTTTGGAAGGATTTGAGAAGTGGGTTTTGGTTAAAACAGAAGAGAAGTTAGATGATGAAGTAGAGGTTGGGTTTTGGGTGTGATTTGAATTGCTCAAAAACAATTTGTCTTTTGGGTTTTGGTTTTAGTTTTCTGCTGTTTACTTCACATTTTTCGCTGTTATACGCGGATTGGCAAGCGAGCTGGATAGGTATATTGAGAAGCTAGAAATTTACTCTTTTGAAAGGTGTCGTGTTAGTGATATTTAGTTAATATTTCGCTTTTCAAGAGCGATATGATAATAATATTTCTTCGAAAGAGTTTTCAAAGGAGAGTTATTCTACTAAATTCGTTTAATTATTGTGCTAATTTTTTTCAAAAAAAAAAACCTATCAGAATTAATCTTTATTTTTTAAATTTTTTTTTTGCTTTGTTAAATATTTAAGTTTGAAGTTTTTTTACACTTAATTATATTTTTTTAATATTAAATTGATTTCAATCCGAGCTTCTTGTTGAATCTATTTTAAAATTGTATGGGTAATAATTTAAAAAATTTACTCGGTTTGAAGTTAATAGTCAGTGGTTACTTTGATTTCAATCCGAGCTTCTTTCGTGTTTTTATTTTTACATTAAAAAAAAAATAAATCAGCCTAACTATTTTTCTTACATTAAAAAAACATTTAAATCAGCAATGACATGACATGTTTTTCATGTAGTTTATTCACACGTTTTATGCGAAATATTTATTTTTAAAGATGATCCATGTTTTTCATCTTTCATGGCTGCATGACATGATAGCAATGACATTGATCACAGACCCATTTCTATGGGCATTCCCTTTCTGAATGCCGTGCAATGTTAAACCTAACGTTTTAAACTCTTAATTTAATCATAGATAGATGCTAAATAATGCATGCATCCAAGGATATGGATTTTCTAGTGGTTTCTGTAAGAAATAATGTTTGTTTGCCAGCGTTAAAACCAAGGTTTTAATTAACAGCATGACTAATACAAACTGGACCTTCAAATAACTGACAATTATTCGAAAGGAAGAACAGCTCTAAGATTCGATGCGCACCCTAAGCCATGAAGAAAGGGAAGCTAGATTCCTATAACAGGAAAATGAAACTTCCCTGATGCATGCGTGATGACATTTTCAATCAAATTTGTTCGAGTACCAATAAACACCTTTGCTCTTCGGCTTACCTTCGTCTTGCTGAACATAAATACACTCCTTGCCCTCTCTCCACAGTGCCTTGTAGAATGGAGTTCCGTCGAATTGGTAGTATTCTCCCAAAATTGGTTTTATTGTCTTGGTAGCCTCCATGGCGTGATAGTGTGGCATCGTTGAGAACAAATGGTGAGCTACATGAGTGTCTGTTATGTTATGGAAAGCCTTGTTCAAGATTCCATAATCTCTATCAACAGTTGCTAGAGCTCCTCTCAACCAGTCCCACTCCGAAGAATCATAATGTGGCAAAGCGACGTGAGTGTGCTGCAAATATGTGATCAGAACAAGAAACGCATTCACCACAAGTAATGGTCCTCCATAGACACAAAGAACCCAAGCAAGCCCCTTTGCGACTGCAAGGCGGTAGAGCCCATAAGTGACAGCAAGAACACCAGCGTCGGAAATATATATCTCCGCACGCTCACGATCATTGAAGATAGGGCCATATGGATCGTAGTGGCAGGCAAACCTGTCATAAGGCCTGCCTGAAACATTGCATGCTAGGTAAAGAGGCCAGCCGAGAGTAAGTGTGATGGCAATAGTGAGAAAACGACCTGGTGGGTTGTTAAGGTATTTGGAGAACCAAGAGATAGAAGATTTCTGTTTGGGGACAAAAACTTCATCCCTCTCCAAAGAGCCTGTGTTGGAATGATGGCGGCGATGACTGTGTTTCCATGAAAAATAAGGGACAAGGAGACAAGAGTGGAGGATAAGACCAACGATGTCATCGAGCAATTGATAGTCACTAAAGGCATGATGACCACACTCATGAGCCAAGACCCAAACGCCAGTTAGGACACATCCCTGGACAGCCCAATAAATCGGCCAGGCCACATAAGAGAGAGGGTGAGGAAGGAGGTGGAAGTAATTGGTAGCAACGTAATAAAAGAGAGAGGCAATGATCAGGTCATAAACAACGTATGAGAATGAGCGAAGAAGAGAACGCCGGAAGCAATGCGGTGGAATGGCTTTCTTGACCTGCCCGAGCGTGAATGGTGGCTTCGAGTCAGGAGCTCGCTTCAAGACATGAGATTCCACCTTCCCGGGGGAATAAGGAGACATTCTGCCACCAGCACCCATTGTTTCACAACCTGAAAACAAAAATCCTACAAGTGTAAGTTTTTCCGCAGGTTTATAATAACTTCCGGAAACCGGCAATCTATCAGTGTTGTATATATGGACAGCGACTGGTATTAGTTAACGTTTGACAAGTAAGCATTGTACATCAACACCGAACTTTCCTCCCAACAACTCAAGGGCTTCAAAGTAAACATGCAATTATTAAATTTGTGGAAAATATGCACATATACATAGCACAAGCTTTTCCCACGTTTGTAGAGCTTGATTTGTCTTCGAATTAACCAGTTCTCTCAATGCAAGCGAAGAAACATAAAACGTAAAGGGATAAAGAAAGTAATTGCCTTGTATTTATCCAGGTTTTGCTCAGTTTTGAGCGCAATCACTTGTTAATTAGATATTAGAAGAAAACTCGTTCCGTAAGCATGGAATTATCAATGCAAGCAAGTAGATAATTGGTTTTTAAGAACGTAATTGACCCGGAAAAGAACTGATTAATCTTCAATTACGCGTAAAGAAGTAAACTACATGTGAACTACTCAACGTGGCTTATTATCCTTGTGGCCACCCAGTCGTGTTGAAGCTTGGTGAGACGACCAGACAAGTTCAAATTAATGTTTGAGAAGTCTGCTAGCATTGGACCAGAGAAATTACATTGGTAACCATACCATCCCCATAATTTACCCTATTGGCGCAGATCAACAACTGCCCACGATTCTTTATTGCAAGATATTTGTTGTCTAAATTATTAATTTATGATGGAGATAATAAAAAAAGACACTCTTTTTTTATTATCATAAGGAAAAAAGTGAAGAAAAAAAGTGGTATTATCCTTATAACACAGACATCCAGGATGGGCCAAGCACGCTAGAACACTGAAGGAGCGCTAGCTGCCAATATGAGGTCCCCTGGCATAGCACAGTCTCTTTTCTTTTTCCCCGTGGGGTAGGGTGACAGAGCAGTGAGAAGGAGGTTTTTGCAGTGAAGAAAGGACTAAATGCCTAGTAATTTCTCTCCTCCTCTCGGACTTTCCTATTTTTCTTTAACGACAAATGATCCCCATAACAGCAAGAAACTAACACGGAAGATATTCCCCGTGGGGTGGAGCAACAGCGCTGTGAGAGGGTGTTTTAGTAGGGGTCATGACAGCGGCAGAAAGGAGTCTGTGCCTTGTAATTTCTCCCCTCCTCTGCTTGTCGGGCCTTCCCATTTTTCTTTGAAGACAAGTGAACCCCATAACAACAAGAAACTGACATGGAAGATATTCCAAATTCATAAATTCTGGAGAAACAAAACGAGGCAGTCAAGACACACCATTCACAAACCTTACAGCATCCACCATGTACCGCCCCCACAAATTTGAGAACACAGAGATCGAGAAACCATCTGGCATTGTAGTATCTGTTTGATTAGCGTAAGACTTCTATTCTTTTACGATATGTTTTTTATACCGGAACCGTAAGACTCAGCTCTCGCGATAGTGTAACAATCTCACTCACCAAAAATCACTGACAGATGAAGACATCACGGGTTGGTCATTGAACCCTGACCCAGAAATTGACGCCCTGGTTACCCGTGTGGACCTAGTGCTCGGGTCCTAACAGATCAGCAACAACTAGCGTATATTCATTATCTTCCAAATCTAATGTACTGGTTTGGTACTGGATTAGTGATTGATTTTATTTATGGTTTATTATGGTTATTATATAATTAAATAAAAAAATTATAATTTTATTATAATTTATAACTTAAATATAACCTTCGCTTATTTAATATATACTTATTTAATTTACAGGTTTGATGATGAGTTGATATAAAGGAAATAAACTATATTATTGATTTATATTTGTTTTCTAGAAATAATTATTTTAAATTAATATTTAAATTAATTTTTATAATTTTATAAATTTTTATTTTTATTTTTATTTTATAATTAAATAAAAAAAAATTATTAAATTTAATAGAGTTTATTTATGAACCGGCTCAAGTCCCGAGGGAATAAAAAATTATTATTAAAATAAACATATTAAAATAAGTTAAATATAAAAAAATTAAATTAAAATTGGACTCGAACTCTTGTTAGGCTGTAATCCAAAACGCAGAAATATGATATACGAACAGAAATCAAATTCCACAAGCAGCCAGTCAGATGGAGAAACTATATGTGCGTCGAAAAATGTGGTCAAAGAAATGCAAGAAAACAGCTATCAGCCTATAACTACAGTCAAAAGCTAAGGCTGAAAGTCAAGAGCCACCACCCTCTACTATTAAAAAAAAAAATCACCCACGTTAATTAAAAAAATAAAAAAAAATCACCAGCGCCGTTTCGATTCTTTAGTCACTAGGGTCTACCAAGATTTTCGATATTTTATTATAGAAACCAAATCAAGAACAGCATCCAAATTCAGCTAATCACCTTGGTTCAACGATTAATAAAAAATTAACAAAATCAGACGAATACTTTTTAAAAAAGCGTTGAAATTATACTATTATTTTTTAATATAATATCAAAGTTTGGTGTCGAAATGGTTTGGTTAATAAAACTAAATATAAGATATTGTGGGGTTATATTTCATTAATTTGCTGAGTGCAGAGCTTGTCGAAAAAGAGACAGAAAAGCTGTCAAAAATTGCAAAACACAAAACCAGTTGCAATCAAAGAAGGAAAGCAATTCGCTTGCTTGCAGTTTAAGAATAAATCCTACCATGCTTACAGATTTACACCACCATATATATATATATATATAAGCAGTTAATTACAAAACAAGCATTCAGGCCAACCGATTTAAATATAATAACGAAAATATCAGAGAGATATATAAAAGAAAGATCTGTAGTTGACTTGACATGCATTAAAATCTGACAGCGAAAAGATGTCACTTGAACAGAGTCATTGGATTCTTAAACATTATCAGTAAACATGATGTCAATGTTAGATCAGCTACGTTTTCTTTTATTAAGAGGAGAAAAATGAATATATCCCAAGATTTTTTAAGAAAATTGTTATTGATCTTGAACAAATCTATCATCTTTGGTACCTGGATCTAACTAAAATATATAAAACCCTGGAGAAGAAAAACAGAAAACCGACATTGTTTAACATAGCCCACGAGAGGATCAAACACAAAATGCAAGTGCATGATTGAACCAGCAAGAACAGAGAGCTAAAAAACTATCAAACGAAAAAGAAAATGTAATAAATACCTGATAAAAAGAGAAAGGGAGTGGTTCTCCTTCTGTCAAAGCCTCTCTCTCTCTCTCCTCGCCTCAAAATTCTCTCTACAAGTAGCCGACCCCTTGAGCAAAGGACGTTGAAGAGGAAGAGGTCAGTATATAAGCAAAACGTCAATCGTTTACAAATATGGGCACCACATATATATAGATCAACTTGTCGTTTAGACATTTGGCTTTTTTTAAATTTCGCCAGCCGATTCTTTAATGTTTTACAGGTAACCACAAATCAGTCCCTTGACTATTATGGAGATCACAATCCATTCTCAAACAACAAATTACTGTGATTTTGACGTTTACATCAGTTTATCTAAAATATTCAAGTCTTTTTTTTTTTAAGAACAAAGTGATGAAGGATTAGGTATCCATCATGTATCACACGAGTGTTTCAATATAAAACAATATCCACCATATACTTTAGAAGGGTTGAAGTTATTACCATGAAAATGAAACCCGTTACCTTTTCTTATCCCAATATAATGTGGGTATTTGATTGCTAGGTTGATAATAATTGATAGAAATATTCGGTTTTTGTTGTATAAGGACCAAATTGAAATACCAATAATCATCAGGGGACTTGTTTAGAGTTCTGGTATAGTTTCACGTGACGCCTTGTCAGTTGTTTTTGGATGGTTTCTGTGATGCTAATGCGTATCCAGTATCTATAACATCCCGTGGCCCCAATCTTGACCGCCCCTTTCAATAGCGTCGAAGAAGAAATATCCGTTTATCATATTGACGGAGTTGCCCCTGCTAGTTTGACTAATTTACAGTCCACCATGTAATCACGTGAGTTGATAAGTTGATGACCCGAGTGACATCTATAGCATCTCTTGGAGTGTATTAAAAGTAGTGTTTTAAAATATTTTTGTTAAAAAATTATTTTTTATATTAATATATTAAAATAAATAATATTTTAACTTCAATATTAAAGGCTCCAACTCATTTGTTTTTATATGGTTATAATTGAGGATGTGTTGCAATATTATGTTATTGCAAATCTTGTGTAAAATTCAATGTAAATTTCTAGCTTTAAAGTTTAAAGTTTAATTCTATTTTGTCTAGCCTTGATAGTTGGTTTTTGATATCTACAAAAAAAATCTTCTTCAATGATTTTTTATGATTAAGTCATTAATCTTTTAAAAAAATATAGAAAAATATTCTAAAAATAAATATACAGTAAATAATAAAAATTCTAAGCTTTTTGTTTAAAAAATTCATAATCTATTTATAACTCATAATAAATTTGAGAGAATAAAGTATAACATTACACTAATAATATTTTAAAAAAATCTATATCATATGTATTAATGTTGATGGAAAATATTCATAATATATATATATATATATTGATGGAAAATATCTCTCAAATATGTATTAATAGAAAAAAATATCTAACACATATATTAATGTAGATAAAAATATAGTGGGCCTTTAAAGAATTTATACATTATATATTTTACACAATGTTAATATTGATTTGACACATAAATAACTCTTATAAAATATTTTTATTTATCAAAAAAATAAAAAGATAATAACCCTAGATTTTCATTTTGAGCACTTTTTTCTAAAAAATAATACATGTCTCACAAAAGATTTGGTTTGACATCAAATCATCAGGTGCTTTAGACATATAACTTGTCATAATTCATTTTGTTAGTGAAAGTAAAAGATCACCGTGATATTATACACGTGCGATATAACTAAAAAAACAAAAAAAAAATATCTTTATTTGACTTTTTTATCTTGACCTAGTTTGTTTTTGGGTCATTTGCCCAACTCATAGGTTGGTCCATCATTAACCTATGATAACAATATTGTTCATTTGCCCAACTCATAGGTTGGTCCATTATGATAACAATATTATAAATAATTAAGAATATATAAAATTAGTATATTAGTGTGTTGCGGTAATGTTTATACTTCAAGTGTTAAATAATATATGATATAAATTAGATAATTGATGTATTTAAAAAAAATATATAAGATAACTCAGCTAGTTGTATATAATAACAAATCTTGAAAACTTCATAATTATAAATATATTATTATTAAATCAATAATATATTTAATAATATGTTTTAAAACTGAATTTATAATTTTTTAATCACATGCATTATTATTTTTAAATGTGATCTGGGACAGCAAGAGTATTTGCTACATGTAAGATTCTTTACAGTAATAAATGAGGATGTAATATTGTGAGGTGCCACACTAAATTTAAAGTGATAATTTATATATTTTAAATAAAAAACAATTAAGATTGCATACTCATTACTCGGCTCGATTAACACATCACATTTAATACATAAAAAAATTGATTCGAACCAACCCAACTCAGCCTCACCCAAACTCGAATTAAAAGCTGCTTACAATGTTTTTGAAATTGAGTTTGTATAGCCAGCACCTGCTTTTCTATGGTGATCAAATTATCCCATACGGTGATGAGTATGAAGTTAGACTTCTCAAGAAACACAGATTATGATCTTTACGAATTTAGTAGTTTTCTATGGCATGCATCATTCAACGAATGGCAAAACCTTCCCATAAGTTTAAGATTAGCTTGAAAATCGAGACGTATGTCTTCTATAACGTAACGTAAATGCACACACAGGATTTCATTCAAGAAAGCAATCGAATCCTCCATAGAAACATGTCTTAATTCCAGATATCAGAGAAATCGAGTTAATAAACTTGCAATAAAATGGCCAAAGGTTTTGTGTTTTTTTCCATGAATTTTGAAAGTGGTTGGAACATGCAGAGACCCAATTTGGCAAGAATAACAATACCAGAAAATTAGGAAATATAAATAGAAATAACAATGAAATTTTATTGTTGGTATATTATGATGATATTTACAAATCAATTTTTTCATCATTAAATTTATTAATAAATACCAATAAAAATATTCACACCGTAAATGCATCAAGTGAATTGCAAAAAAAAAAAAAAACAATCAGTACAATGAAGTATCCCCTTCATTTACATATATGAATACGTGAGAAGTTTATTTTTCAAAACTTGGAAACTTGTGGTGGCACTGTTTGGTATTATGTTTTAAAAATATTTTTTAAAAAATTAAAATTTTTTATTTTAAATTAATGTACTTTTGATGTTTTTAAATTATTTTGATTTATTAATCTTAAAAATAATTTTTAAAAAATAAAAAATATTATTAATATATTTTTTTAAATAAAAATCATTTTAAAAAATAACTATAAATACACCTCGCTAAAAAAAACATCCATTAATAAAATTGAAGTTTTTATTTGAATTCTGCCACCAGTTGCATGATGAGGTGGTTTATTTATAATATATATATTTTTTAATTTTAGTGATTGAGCTTTAGTTTTTTTAGATTTTATCTTTTAAAATTATATTAAATAATTTTATGTGTCAAGATTTTTTTTTTCTTGCTTTGTATGTTCTCACATATGTAAAGGGTCAAAGAGTAATAAAAAAAATAAAGAATAGAGCCCATGTTGGAAAGCTACGGGAAACTTTTTTATTTTTATCACCGAGTCTCAATTTACATATTACTTGGGTCATGAAGTTTGTGGATTTTATGTTTTGGCCCTAAGCGTGCATGGCTTGTTTTAAAATGGCCCTTAGCTTCTTTTTTCATTATTATTTTTTTAGGATAAAAATATTTTTAAATAGATTTATTAAAATAATATTTAAACAATGATCCAATTAAACAATATTTTTCACGAGCAATAAAGTTTTTATGACAATATTAATAATTACTTTACAATTAATTATATGTTAACCTATGTATAATTTTTTTTTTGAAAACATTGTTTATTGATATCAAAATAATAATAGAATACTTATTTTTTACTTCATTTGTTTATATAAATAATGAAGCACCATAATGTTTTCTAATCCTTTTAGTGAAGACAATGATTCTTTTATATACGTGAGTTCTTAATATTGAATTTTCTTCATTCTCGAAAAATTAAGGAAAAACTATTTCTTAAAAAACTTAAATATTATCTCTTATATGTATAGTGAAAATAATTGCTAAATGTTTTCCAGAGTAGTACAGTTTCGAGGAAAATAATATAAAAAACACACTATAATAATAGAACATGTAAATCTCAATCAATGCAACAAGAACATATTGTTATAAGAATGAGTCACTTTCTAAAATTATAATATACTTACATGGATAATAAATGTATTTTTGTGGCTGCTTGATCAAGTAAAAGAGCATCCGTCCCTTGAACCGTTTAATGGAAGAATTTTGATGCAGACGAAAGATAATAATAACAATAAACACGTAACATAAATATTTAATAAATAAAAAATACTACAGATATGAACCTTAAATTAACTGATTTATTATCTCTAAAAGTAATATTCATAAAATTTATCTCTCAAAAAAAAATTTACAAACCCTTAAATACACCATAAACTTTAACAAAAATAAAAATTTAAAAATACCACAAAAACATCTATAAAATCTAAAATAATACATAAAATCTAAAACTAACAAAGAAAAAAACAAAATTATCGAGATAAGATATTTGTACTATACTAAATTTTTTATATTTAAAAAGTTGATGATCCGCGTAGCAATGTATTAATTATTATAAAAAAAATAACCTTTAAAATTTCTTGAAAAATTTTTAGCTTGATCTATAGTTAAATAAAAAATTATAATTTTTTTAAACCATCATTCTAGTATATTATGATCAAACCTTTTATTGGGTCTAAATCTATTAAACTATTGACATAATCTGTTTTTTCCATGTTATCATTTAATTGTGGTAAATTCATATTAAGTTTTAGAATCACAAGCCCGGTTACATTAAATTTGATGTGCGTTTAATTAAGAAAACTAAAAAAGATTAGTATATTGTTTATTTACTAATTAAGGACAACTAAAAAAGATTAGTTGTCTATGTCAGTGTTCACAATGTAACAAGTGTTATATCGTTTTAATTGCCAACAAGCAATATGTAGCAACTCGGTGCTCATTGCGTGGGAATAAGTGACGTCGTCTGTTCGAGACCTGATGCTTTGTATTTTATTGACTGACCAAAAAAGGAAAGTATATTGTTTATTTTTTTTTACTCACAAAAAACAATTAGTACATTGTTTAAAGGGTTTTAGAACAAAATGGTGCCTTAGCTCCATTTGTTGAAGCGCGCGGGCACCTACCAAATCACGAGTTCGAGTAGCGTACTATTTGATTTAAAACGAACATGGACGACTTATTATCCCAAGTTTAGAGACCAATCCAACCAACCTATTATTGTAATTGAGCTTTTTTTTTTTCCTTAGTTATTTTGTTTGTTTAGGTAATTTTTTTTAAAAAAAAATTATTGAAGGATTTTTATTTAATTTCATTTTTTAATTTTAAATTATGATAAATTATTTTTTATATTTTTTTTGTCATATAACAAAATAAAATAAAAACTAAATTAATCAAGTGGAGTGTATAATTTGAATTACGGATTTGATGAATTGATTAAAATATTAATCAACAAGTCAAGTTGTGATTTTTAGTATTTTTATATATTTATTTTTTTGTTAATTTTATCATTTTGTATGATTTTTTTATTATTTAATATTGAATTAGTAATAAATTAGTTTTGGTATATTTTTATTATATAATAAAATGAAAAATAAATTCAATTCAAAGAAGTTTATAATCCGAGTAATTAGGTTGATAAGTTAACTAAATATTAATAAAAAAGTTAAATAATGATTTTTCAAGTTTAAATTGTTACACTAAGTTTAATAATAATATTAAAAAAATTTAATAATTTATATATCTTTTTAACTAGTTTGAATAAATAACATTTGAGTAGTTAAGGTATCAATCGCTAATATCTTTTCATTAGATTATCGCTAATCTAAACACAAAATCAATCCATCCAATTTGAAAGTTTTATAGTATCTGTGGTTTCGCTTTTGATTTTTAAAAAGTCATAAAATATAACTTTTAAAAATAATACATAAAAAATATTATGATATTGATTTTTAAAATATTACAAAATATTTAAAAGTAAATTAAATGTCCACAACCAAATTGGTTATTCACAATACACATTGTAAGCATTGGATAAATGACATCTCCATTTACTGATTTCTTATAACTTTCAAGTTGCAGAAATTAATTTTTTTCGAAATCAATTTCACACTTCATCGAGCCCCCTGATGCCAAAAAAATCTACAATCTAAAGCCTAGTGATGGATTGTAGGAAAGATCTAGCCGACAGCTCCAAAAAGGTACAAATGTGCGGGTCCAATTCATAGCCTAATCGGGTCACGTTTAACAGGACCATACGTGTAAGAAATACAAGCTCTTCCGGGTCGCCACGCTTCTCACACTACCTGCAACGTACAGAGACTAGCTCCTTGAACCGCCGGAAACCTCCATTTATGCTTATCCAGATTCCATTTGGCTAAAATCTACCAGAAGAAGACACAAAGGATCTCCCATTAAGCACCACGTGTGCCATGCAAGTTACACGTGTCAACTACCCAGAAACTTTAGGAGTCTATATAATATCCTGGATGTTAGAGTGGTAACGATCATCATCCGAGAAAAAAAACATCTGATCAGTTGATAGAAAGAAAAGAAGAAGAGAAAATGCAAGGCATGAAGGAAACCGCTGCTAACGTTGCCGCCTCTGCCAAGGCTGGCATGGAGAAGACCAAAGCTTCTGTGCAAGAGAAGGTTTATCATTTTGATTCTTCGTTTCCTTTTTTTTTTTTTTTCCAATTATTTGTCTGTTAAGTAATTTTTTTAACCTGTCTAAGTTAAAATTTTGTTCCTAAAGGCCAATGGTACAACTTTTTGCAGGTAGAGAAGATGTCTGCACATGATCCAGTGCAGAAAGAAATGGCAAGAGAAAAGAAACAAGAAAGGATGACACAAGCAGAGCTCGATAAACAAGAGGCAAAACAGCACAATGCGGCATCGAAGCATGCTGCTTCAGCAACTGGAGGTCAAGGACATTGTACCGGTGAAGGTACTGGTGGTTACATGACAATTGGCCATGACAGCCACACCCATTCAGCCACTGGGGTCACTGGTTACCCCATGGGCACTCATCAAATGTCGGCTATGCCAGGTCATGGAACCGGACAGCCATATGGAGGGCAAGTGGAGGAGGGTGTGGTGAGGACACATCCAGGTGGGCTTCCAGGTGACACCACTGGCCATAATACGCGTGCCGGTGGTGCTGCATTTGGCACTGGGACTGGTGGCACCGGATATACTACAGGGACAGGAACCGGAAGCAATGCACCTGGCTGGCAGCTTTAAATTATGGGTGGTCTGAATACTTTATGGGTCATTTGGGCTTTCATCAATTGTAGTATTTAAGTATTTGGTGTCTTTATATTCAGAATGTTGTTTCTTTTGTTACTTTTCATGTGTTCTCTATCTACTTTGGCGTGTTAACCATGAATTTTAATGTTATTATTTGAATAATTACCATGAAATCTAGTTTTGACGTTTGGAGAATGTCAAGCTCCATGTGATGCTTAGATATGCCAAGTTTGTTTTAGCTTAAGGGTTTTTTTTACCTCTCAAAATTTTTTAACTCTAAAAATAATTACCAATCAATCCAGAAAACTTGTTTCGGGACGACAATTCTGAATTAAAAGTTCAATTTGAGGAATTATGTACATTATCCAACCTGCCTGCGCGCACTGAGCTATGCTTACATGCATAATATCTCTACATTCTGAAAAAGATCAACAATGAGATGAAATTGATAAGAAAAGGGAGATAGTAAACATTTTTAGCCGAAATTGTAACGCCGACGATCGACAACAGCACTGGCTGAAAATATAGTTCAATTCAATCGCCGCCTTAACTTTCAACAAAGGCACTCTCTCATTCACCTAAAAAAGAAAAAGAAAAAGAAAAATATATTATATGCTTCAATTACCCGAATGCTAATGTTTTTCTCACATTCTATTAAACAATGGGACGGCT
Source organism: Populus euphratica (assembly GCF_000495115.2). Taxonomy (NCBI): domain Eukaryota; kingdom Viridiplantae; phylum Streptophyta; class Magnoliopsida; order Malpighiales; family Salicaceae; genus Populus; species Populus euphratica. Next base: position 479,943 of record NW_011499894.1, read on the forward strand.
TATAAGTGCAACATCTAGAACAGAGTATATGTCTATTTTGATAGGCAGTTCCTTTGAATTGGGTAACAATTTTCATTAAAAAATTGAGTTTTGGTCTCTAAAATAATTGATCGCCTGGCCATCCATAAGATATGAAAAATCCTGTCGATGGCTTTGACCATTTTTAACATTTTATTTCACAAAGCATCACCTTTAGCTCATCTTATAAATAGCACTTCTGCTTCTTTCATTTCTTCACCTCTAAACCATCCCACGACTCAACAAGTTCCTCTCCTTCTCAATCTTGTACGTTCTCCAAAACCAGGATTACAATGGGTGTCATCACTTTGGAAAGCGAGTTTCCCGTTGCCGTCGCCCCAGCCAAGCTCTTCAAGGCATATTGCCTTGATATCGACACTCTTATGCCTAAAATTCTACCCGAGCACATCAAGAGCTCTGAGATAATTGAAGGAAATGGAGGGCCGGGAACCATTAGAAAGATCACTTTTACTGAAGGTTAGTCAGTTTTCTCTTCTAGTTAGCTTAATTAATCAACCTGTTTAGTTATTGAAAACTCTTGCCCTATGTGTTCAAAATCAAGAAATATCCTTGCGGATTAAGTTATAGCCTAGCAGCAACGTAACTTCTGAAACTGCTTATCAACATATGTATTGCACAAAGAGGTAATGGTCTAACCTTTCACTTACAGGTAAGGAACTCAATTATGCCAAGCAGAAGATTGAAGCAATTGATGAGGACAACTTAACCTACAGTTTTAGCTTGATTGAAGCTGATGTCTGGAAGGATGCAGTTGAGAAGGTCACTTACGAGCACAAATTTATACCCACTCCTGAAGGAGGATCCATCTGCAAGAGAACCAGCACATATTACATCAAGGGTGATGCTGAGGTGAACAAAGATCAAATCAAGGATGTGTATGGCAAAAAGACTGCAGGCTTGTTCAAGGCTGTTGAAGCTTACTTCTTGGCAAATCCTGATGCCTAAATCTGAAAACTTCTATATTTCTACGCTCCTCAGAACAATCTCGGGGCGACTTCGGTGTGGCTTTCTAGTTTTTACCATCCATCCAGAACCTGTCTTTGGCGTTGCGTTGATTTTTCTCCCTTTGTTCTTGGCATATTTTGCCAGCAGATAATAATTAGTGTTTGCTATTCTGGTCAATTGGTTACTGTACTCTGTCGAGTGACAGAAGTCATGCTTGATCAAGTGTCTGCAATTACAAATAAGAGAAGCATTTTGCTATGTGTTTTTTATCTGTAAGCTCTCCTTGAATTCCAGACTATCTCCTCTGCCATGCTTCGCAGAAGTGAGTTGCTCCTAGACTAGAATTCTAATCAAATACATCGTGGTTCAGGTGCTTTCATGGTAATTATCCATTAAAGAAAACAGAACTGTGTTCTTGCATTTCCTTTGGAGCAATTTAGGCATCCAAAACCATCCATTAATTACTTCCTAGTCTCATTCAGTCACTACACTTTACCTGTCCCGCCGCGCGCATACACACACGTCGGAGTTTAGGCAAATATTCTATCGTTATTTTAATTGCCAACAAAAACATGTCATCAAAAATATAGAGTCACTGATCTTATTTCTTTCGGTATTTTCATTAGCAATATCAAATGCTGATAGAGTGATTAATGGAATATTTAGGTTAAAAAAATTAGATTTTGCTCCTCATTTTTAATCGGCAACTAGTTTGTTGATAGAATTGTTCGTCATGAATTCCATAATTAAATCCTAACATTTTGTAAATTTTATCAAAAGTTCTTGAATAGATGCAAAGATTTCGATGAAATTCCTGATAAAAATACTGATGGAATTTTATTTTTTTTTGTTGATGAGACCATCAAGCCTGTAATTTTCAGATAAATACACAACAACAACATTTAATAAACCACAGTGACTATCCATAATAAACCACAATAATATATATATATATATATATATATATATATATATATATCCACAATAAGATATACTTATTCAAAGCTAACATTATATTAACTTTTCTAAAATCCTTAACCAAAACGTCTTAAAAGGATATTATATCCTTTTAACACAACAAATTCATTAATGCAACTTTTATGATCATCAGTTGCAAGAACAAACATTATATTCTTTTAATCAAATATTTCTCACAAAACAGATTTATACACTATCCAAAAATTTTCTCACTCACGTATCAAATTCAATGTAAATCACTAGTCAGCTGCTATCATTTGAAAATATGGTACAAACCATATTTTATAAAAATTTAATTTTTTTATATTTTAGATTTTTTTTACTAGGTTGATTTTAAAAATAATTTTTTTAAAATAAAAAATACTATTTTAATGCATTTCAACACGAAAAACATTTTAAAAAACCATCACAGCCACATTTCTAAAATATCTCTAACAAAAACTGTCTTAAACACCACCATTAATCAAAATCACTAAAACCCATGATTTTTAACCCAAAAAACAAAATCAAGTAAGAGATTTAGCTCTTTACACAACAAGCAAACATGGATATTCAAACAAAATCTTTAGCACCAAGGTTAATTTATTATGCCTCGGATAAATCAAAAACATCCCAATCCTCTTAAACCCATCACGGGTATTACTTCTATCCTTATTTCTCCTTGTAAAATGAATCCTTACTTTATATCTTCGAGGTTGCCATATAATGATATGAAGCCCATCACAGTATGTATAAAAATCAATAATATATTACAAATAATTTAAAATGAGCAATAAAATACATTTTGAGTTCGAAATCCATCTTCAAAGATTACTGAGACTGCATGAACAGAGGTGGAACAGGGGTTGCACTGGCACGTGTGCTATAAGCACCAGCATCAAACCTGAAAACGGCCAAACTTGGACTTCCATAAACCTTCCACTCGTTGCTACAATCGTTGTTTAACAGCTCAAGTCAAAAAGGGAGTTTGATCCAGTTGAGGTTGCCATTGTTGTTTTGTTATGAGGGTTTTTTTTTTATTTATTTGATTTATTTTTTTGGTTGCCATCGTTGAATTCTAGAGTTCGTTAGTGAGATCCACGTATTCAAGTAGAATGATTCTTTTTTTGTCTTTAATGGTTGGCTTCATGGCAGCTTCACCTTTCTATTTGTTTCTTTCACAAATATTCAATGAAGTGGCATGCTAATGTTGGCTTAAGCTAATTAATAAATTGGAGGCTTCAACTAGCTAAATAATTATGTTAATTACTCTGGAAAAACATACACATATGATCTTGTTTGATTTTTATCAAAAATTAAGCAGAAATGGAGCACTGATGTTGAAGTATGTGACTTTTCTATATGGTTTACTAAGAAGGAACTTTCCGATGGAAAATTCATGTGACACATCCTCGTAAACTAGATTACTTATATGAATTATGTTTTGTGGTGGGATAGATAATTATTTTCTAATATGATATCATTCTTTACATGTTTTTTTATATAAAAAAATTCAATTTCATATAAAAAAATTACGGAAGCATTTAATTAAATATTAATTAAATAAAAAACTATCCACTCAATCATAAAAAAATTATGAAGTATAACTTCTAACTATCCAAAATTAACCAATCAAATTATCACCCAAATTATGAACGGTATTAGGATAAATAATTTTTTTATATATTTAAAATAATACTTCTAAAATTAAGAACAAATAAATATTAAAGCAATGGAAAAAATAATATCAAACTGAAACAAATTACATATTTTAACTAATAATAAAAAAAATATGGAATTATAAAATTACAAGAAAATAAACAATAAAAATTAAATTATGATAAATAAAATATGAAAGAAAAAAAAAACCACGCACTCTAGCCTAGTTGGCCCAAAACATATGAGCATAAAAAAAAGGCATTAAAGCACATGCCTAGAGCAGCCCAAGTGTCTTAAATTTATTGTTGTTATTTTTTTAATTTTTTTATGAGATTGTTCACTCTTTAATTTTTTAAAGAAAAAAAATAGTCATATGTCTAGATTTTAGTGATCTTTAGTCATTAAAAATTCTATAATGTTTCAAAAAAAAAATCATTTTCAACTATATATTAACTTAAAACACTAAAAAAATACTAGAAACATATCAATGATCTCAAATAACCCAAAGGTTAACTCGAAAACTCACAATCAATTCAAAATTAAATTTATTTTCGTGCTCGGAACTACCATATAAGGCAAGCTCAAGGGGTAAAACATCTAGGATAAATTTTTATCATTAAAATGAACGTATTAGAACCAAAATCATCTTTTTTTTAATTAGAATTGTTGTAAACAATGATTTTCTTTCTTTACTGTCAACATTTAACCACTTTATCTTTCTTTTCTCAAATTAATGATAAAAAAATAAGAAAAATGAATTTTAAGACTAAAATTGACTTTATACTTAAATTTTGAAAATTGATGGATCAAATATTTATAATTAGGATAATTTAGAGATTACAATGAATATTTCACCCAAACTTTGTTAAAAACATTCATTCTCTCCATTTTAACCTCTCCATTCCCTAAAGAATTTGATTGGTCTTCAATTTGATAATTTAAAGGTGTAATAAATTAAAAAAAAAGTTTTGAAATAAAAAGAATTATTGTAAAAATCTACAGTGATGAGAGGATCCCACGCCTTTTAGTGTTCTGTGTAATGTAGTCATTAAATTTAGTTTTAGGGATGTATATTAATTAATTTGAGAGAACAACATACATTGCTTAGCTTCATTTTTCTACGCATTCACAAAAAACAAATAATTGGAAGGACCGATTGCCATTTCAATTTTAATCTATCGTTGATTATTTATCACTTACTGCTTCAAAAAATTTAAATTTATGTGGTTTATTCTGCTCTATGTGTATGGATTTCTTTTCAATTAACTTCTAATCAGCTGTAGATTATTTCTCGCTCATTGTGTTTGAATTTCTTCTCAAATAATTTTGAAGTCATTGCTAATTATTTCTTACTTATTGCTTGTGAACTTTTTTTTAAAGAAAAGAAGGTTGATTTTAAAGATAAGACTCAAGTGAAAAGCAATTGTAGAATATGAGGCTTGTTTGACATTTATTATGGAAGTTTATTTTCTTTCTTTATGTTTTTGAGATATTAGGTTACTGTCCCTATAATTTTTAAAAATTCTATTTTGATAATTAATTTTATTTCTTTATTTTTTAATTTTTTCAGAAGAAAAGAAGCAGGGTTCTTTATGTCAAATAGTTTCATATGACTAGGGGTTATGATTATGTATTTTTTCCCTTGAAAACACTTAAAACAATATATCTGGACTTGGAAGGTTTTTGGGTTTCAAACCAGGATTTTGTGTTTTTAGAGATAATAAATTGGTTTAACAAGATTCCTAGATTATTTTTTAAATATTTTAGATAAAAAAATAGGTTGAAATGAGTTTTTGGGAGGAAAAAAAACCATGCTTTCCTACCATTCCAATGGTTGGATTCTAGGCTTAGCGGATAACGTGTTTTTTTTTTCTCAAATGATTAGGGTAGACAATGCGTAGTCCACCTCGTTAAACTCTAAAAAACAAAAACGGCTACGTGCAATTTGTAGTTTTATAGGCCTAGCCCACCAAACCCAACAATATCTAATTTAATTTAAAAAATAATAATAATTTTTTTAATTAATGATTTATTTTATATGAATTTTTTAAAATATTTTTTTGATATATAATTTAATTAATATCTCTTTTATGTGGTTTGTTTTGTTTATTTAGCCTTTTTTATATTGTGATTATTTTTTATAATAGATGTGTCTAATTTTAAAGAGTATGGTATAACCCATTTGAGAGGTTTTTTTTTTTAAAAAAAAATATAGATTGAATATGTTGTTTTCATGGAAATTGAAAAGTTAACATGGATTAATTTTTTTAATTTTATATTTTGATATTTTTTTTGTTGTTTCATATTTTTATCATATTATTAAATTTATCAAGATTTAATCTAGTTATCAAATTTCTCTTTTTTGAATAAAAAACACAATTTTTTTTTCTTTCCAAATAAAAAAATTGGAGTTCAAATGTTATATGAACAGTGAAAAAATAAGACCATTAAAATGTTTTATGAATATTGTATAAATATTTTTTTATAATATTAAAAAATATTCATCTTTTGTTAATCCTCTTCAACTCAATAACTAAAATCTCATTTTTTTTATTTAAAAAATATTTATATTATTTTAATATATCTTTTACAATAACAAAAAATTCAGCAGCGTAATGCGAGCAAACCTCTAGTTTTCCACCTTAAAAAAAACAAAGAGGAACATAAATAATGTTAAAATAATAATTTAAATATGGTCCCCTTCAATTTGACCCACGAGGGGTATCAGAAAAGCAATGTATAATAAAATATACCGCGACGTGTTTTGCAGCCATTCTTTTACTATCTGAAACCCATTAAAAACTCTCGTATTTTCAGAAACACCCCACGTATCAACTTCAGAAATCCCACCAAGAACATTTAGTACTTATACAATGGAGTACATAAGACAGATAGAATCTCTGTTTTCTGTTGAACTAACCATATGCAAGCACTTGGGCACACTTCATGAGGTAATTACGGTTAATGTGTCTCGGCATAGATTTGCAAAATTGAATTCCAAGGGCAATGAATTTATTCTGCAGTGATATTTTACACACTCTATGTTTGTAGTCTCTGTATCTTATTGCATTACTGGGAAAAACCCTGTCCGATTAAAACCTTTCAAACCATGATAGAGAAACCAAACAATTATAGAAAGTTTTGCACCTGGTAATGATCACGTAGAAATCGCCATTGAATAATTCGAAGGCTTTGGAGTGTGAAACAGAAGAATTGCAGTTTGCAATACAAGGCCTTAGAGAAAGTAATGTCATAACATACAAAAGTCCAGGGTTTCTAGCAAATTAGGCAAAGCTATTATTATCTACTCGGAAACATCAATCCAGGTTCAGCATCGACAAGTTGGCAGAGTATGATACATAAAATTGAGGAAGATAGAAGCTAAAGCTATGATAGTTCTAAAAAGTACACAAGAAGCCCCAAAAAAGTAAGATAATAATTTTCTCTCGCTAAGTACCATTGCACAGCCAGAACAAAAATAGAGCTCACTCATACAAAGACTGCACAACAGTAAAAGCCATAAACTAACTAGGAAAACTGAAGAGTCCACTCACACTGATGACTTGCGCAATTCGGCAGCCCCGTGAGCAAAATGGCACCTTTGACCAAAAGTGCAAGACCCTTTGGCAAAATTGTCACACAACTTAGTCTTATAGTTGCTTCCTGGGTTGGCGTGGCCCCCATGACCCCCAGAGGTTTTTGCAGCGGCATTTGCTGAAGTCACCCTCACAAGCTCTTCTACCATCTTACTAGCTTGGGCAATCTGTTCCAATGACCCCTCTAGCTCAATGTTCTTGAGATTTGGATTTGTTTCATGCTCCTTAATAGATAGCTTAATTCCTGTTTGGCGGCAGATCTGCTTGGAATGCACACCAGCCTTACCAATGATGGATCCAGCGAGGGAGGCGTCTACACTGATTCTTGTAGTGGTGGCGAAGACACCGAAGCTGGTGGCAGGGCCAGGAGGGGATGGCTCCACCCGACCACCCAGACGTCCTGGAACACTTCCAGCAGCATGAGGATCGTTGTGAGATGGAACAAAAGCCTTGCCAAGTTCCCACTCACCATGTGCAAAGTGGCATTTATCACCAAATTTGCAACCTTCAGCACTATTGTATTTTTTGCATAGCCGGCTTTTAACAGCAGACGGAGCAGAGCTGTTAGGGACAGGCAGTAAAGCAACAGTAGGTCCCAGATTCACCATCTGGGCCACAGCCTTGTAGCCACCGGGAACATGGTGGAGAAAGTGGCAGCTCTCCCCAAATGGACAGCCAGCAGTACTGCAATCCAATGCATAACCAAAGAAAAAGAAGAAATCAGTTCTGCCAGTCAATCCACCATTTATAAAAGTAAAATAAATGATACTGCTTAACAGTCAAAAAAGTACTTCATCTAAAAGCTAATTACTAATTCAACAATTAAGGCCTGCAACTATCACTTGACAATTAAAAAAGATTGAAATGCTTGACTACAACCTTATTCTTCTAACTATCGACTGCACACAATAACCAAAAGGCAATTAACTCTGATAATAATGCAGGTTCACATGATGAATGCTGTATAACAGCATCCCCAAATATCAGGAATGAAAGCAGAACACGCTACCGCCTATAAAAATGAAATTCTATGTCAAAATTCTGTTATAACCAGAAATTAGGGAAATAGCTGATATAATTAAACTAAGATTCCATAACGTGATGACATGCTAAGGTAACAAGACTCCAAACTGTTAACTTTATCATTGACTAGAAGATAGCATAGCATAAACTTCAGTAGCATGACAAATAACATAGCGATCACAAACTAATACAAATCTATAAAAATAGAACTTGCTGCTATAGTAATACAAGTCCATGTCAGCAAAATCCTTTATTCAAAATTTCTGGCATCATACCTGAGATTTATCTTAACAGATTCCACATTTATCAACAGGAAGTGGGTTCAATAGCTGAACCTAATGTTAAATATTACTGTTGTTAAAGAAGCAGGGACAGCCAGAAGGCATTCCTTGGTATAAAAATAATATCAATCTTCAAGTAACTGTCTTAGCGTCAACTGTATTCGGGCAAGCAATTATCTTTTTTGTAGTTCAATAGTAAACCAAAGTCTCTAATGAAATTCCATTAATTAACTTCGTCTGAACAAAGCACAGTTATGATTAAGGACCTGTGTAACAGCTAAATAGCCACTTCATTAGGGCAGTACATAACTTATATTGTGAAATAAAAAATAAATAAAAATTTACAGTAACTTCTAAATATTAAAGGATAAAAGATAAAATTCAAGGTACTTATTTGGGTGAGAAGATTTGAACCTGAAAAACTTGGTGCATGGCTTCGATTTGCTTCCTACACCAGTTGATAAGGAGTCCATTTCTGTTACACAAATTAATTACTTGTTCTTAGTTAAAAGATTTCCAGATTCTTAACTTACTCTAGAATATTCCCAAGTTTAATACTAGTAGTATTCCCTACAAAAACTGAAGCTCTTTAAATAAAATCATCCAACTAACATAAAGAATGCATAAGGCATAATGAGAGATGTACACTGACAATTACATTCCAACAAAATTTTCACCCTTATGTAGCATCCACTTATATGGGTAACCCTGTCATCATTTTGTTAAACTTCATCAGTAAACCAAAGTCTCCAATGAAGTTGATGGGTGTTGTTTTTGTTGTGAGTTTCACTTTGTTCAGGGCATGTTTAATTGATGTTTGAAGATGATTTGGTTTTTGTTTGGCCAAATGTATTTGTGTTTGAGGCTGTATATTGTTAGTTATGTTTGGTGATTTGACAAATATGTAACAAAAGTGAGTTTGAGGAAAAACCAAAAATCTCTCAAGGTGATTGGGTTAATATAATACATTATATTACTCAAATAAAGGGCAATCTTTTGATAATGAGAAACAGTTTTTAAAGTTTGTGGATAATTTAATTTGAGTGCTTGCATGGTTTGAAGTATTCTGTTTACAGCTTTTCACCCAATAGATGAATGCTACAATATCGGTGCCTACAGTATAACTTGTAATAAAAGCAAGTTTCTCCAGACTAAAATTTTGCATGTTCAACGACAAACGACAGTTAATTTTTTTATTTAACAAGGACATTAGATGTTCTGCCTGACAATACTATGCCAGCATTCAAAAAAGAGCAGAAGAGGTGGGATAAGCAAGCAAATCACAACTACAATCAAAGCTAATGAGGTTAATTCCTGAAACTACTGTCCTACCAGTGAAACAGCAACAAAGGTGAGGCATGCATGCAAGCCGAATTACATCTACAACAAGTGTAAAAGAAAGCCTAACCAGCTATCCCCCAAGACACCATACTTCAAACTTTCTAACAAGAATATAAAATCATAAATTACATCTTAGAAAGAAAACAAAACAAAACAACAAAGATAACAATCAACCACCTTTTCCTCGGATTAGAAGTTTATTCTTGACATGTACCTAAATCTTAAAACAAGCAAAGGATTATAGATTTTTCCGTGAACGTGTGAGCCTAAGGATTATAGATTTTTCCGTGAACGTCTGAGCCTAAGTTTCTCCTCAAAGAAACACTGTACAGATAACAAATTCTTAATAGCTAAGACATAGAAATCCAGAAAATAATAATAAAATAATCATAAGCATAAATAAATCACTAAAAAAAAATCCACATAAAACCCATATAGTAATTAAAGAAATTAAGTTGCTGGATATTGAAATTAAGAGAAGAACTGACCTTGCTTAGATTTCTTGAATCCACCATAACCATTAGTGCCGAAGTCAGGTCTCCCTCTCTTTCTTGTATCCATCATCGATTTAAATCTCAGATCCAAATAAAAACGATCTGGAAAATCCCAATTAGGTAATGAACTCAAAGAGTTAACGCCCTGAATCTGACAAGAGATATAGACACAGAAGCATAAACCCTCACTCCCAGATAAGGGTTTTCTTTCTGGAGAAGCAGCTAAAGCTGGAAGGGTTCACACAGAGAGAGAAAGAGAGAACTATTTTTATATTTAATGATTGGTTATTTAAGAGGAGTTTTATTTGTTATTTTATATTTATTTGCAGGATTATTAGAGGGGGGTTTTTTTCCACTGCATAAAATATTTTTTACATTATTTTGTATTTATATATCAAATTAATATTCTTTTATAATTTTAATAAAATAATATAATAAATAAATAAATATTATTTTAATATATTTTATATTAAAAAAATACATTTGTAAAAATGGATTAATTTGAGTTAATTTAAATTAAATTATTTTTTTATATTTTATAAAAATAAATTTAACACAAAACCACTTACTTTCCCTTATAAACATTCATTCAAAAACAAGTTTCAAGTTGTAAAAATAGATTAATTTGAGTTAATTTAAATTAAATTTTTTTTTATATTTTATAAAAATAAATTTAATATCATTTTAAAAACAAAAAAAAATCATCAAATCTTAACTAGTTTTTTTAATTCAATAGTTCACTGATTAATCCAAGCTTTTGTTTATATTATATTAAATTAATATTTTTTAAAATAAAACTCGGCCCGATGTTGATCTTGGATCAATTCACATGGATTTAAAAACAATGATTTTTATGTGTTAAAAAAATAAACATAGGTGATGGAGTGTTTAGATAAGGAGAATAAAAATCGTCAGCATCCCACGTGGGTAAGTGAGAAATCCAAGAATAATTGATAAAGTTTTTTATTTATTTAAGTAATTGGGCCGCAGGATTTTAATGGGCTTATAAGTTAGGCTATAGGATGATTTTAATTTGGGCATGTTGGGCTTAGTGATAAACTTTTTTTTATGTTATTAGCTGAAAAGATTTGTTCCTTTTTTTTCCAGTTTTTTTAATTTAAATCTTGGAACAATACTTCAAGAAGGTTATTTTCAACATGAAGGGAACATAAAATTTAAACATAAAAGAACATAAAATTTAAAAATAAAAATTTAGTTTTGATAGATATATAAATTGGTCTAAAGTTATTTTTGCTATTGTTAATGAAGAAATATTTGACAAAAAAATGTTTTGTTACATTTATAAAAAACTTGGTTGATAAAATGAGTCTAATTTTGCGCATTTTTATTTGTATATATTAATGACAAAATTACAATTTCCAATACTATTTTTTTTTAATTATAAGTGATGAAGTTGATGAAAATTTTTAATAATTTCTTTGGATTTTTTCAAGAAAAATAAAAAAACAGGTTGCCCTATTATGGATTGTGATGGTGTTACTTATAAAACAATTCTCCAATGCTTAAACTAGCTTTTAAGTTATTATTATTTAAAGGATAAGTAAGGAAAAGAAAAAACAAAAGATGAAAGAGGTGATTGTTTGTGTGTGGTTGGGAGATGAGAGTCCTAGTCTTTTACTCTTTTGCTAGTAATTAATTCCTGTAAAAACTTATTATGTGGCTAACCTTTCCTAATTTAAAAGTTAATAAAGTCAGATTCAGAGTCAATAAGATTATTAATAGCTCACCTTGCAAAGTAGCCACAATGAAAAGATTTTTACATTATTTCGAGTAAACTTTATTGGTTTAAAAAATGATGCATGATTGGTTGTGTTGTTCTTTTAATAAAAAGCATGAGTTTAAATATTTTATTTATTAAATTATATGATAAAAGTTATTGTATGGAGGATACTAAAAAAATAATATAGAAAAAATATGTATAAAAACATATAAAACGGGTTGGATTCATCCTATATTAGGTTAGGCATGAGCAAGGTTACGTTCAGTTTGTATGGGCCGAGTTTAGACAAGTTGTTGCATCTATTTGTTACGCTTGGCCTAGACAAGTTAGGTCTTTCTGTCTAAGATCTCTTTTATGGTACTAGTAATAAGTATTACAACTAGATTTATTCTTTAAATATTTTTAATTACCTTAGTATACTAAAACAATTAATAAGTATCATAAAGCTTCATTGTTGATGTAAATAGTGAAGTTTTTGACATAAAAGTGCTCTTAAATAATCCTAGTTATATTGAACTACTTAAGTTTAGGTTGACAATTCAAATGAATGAAGTTTTTGATAATGTTCACTATTAGCTCGTGGGACAACTTTGAACTTGGATTTGCATGTCTTCATTGTATAGAAAAATAAGTTTGTCATAAATGTTTTTCAAGATCAAAAATTGATTTTTTTCATATTGTCCAACCATGCATGCATTGGAGTTTTCTAAAAGAAGTATTCGTGTTTTAGTTTTTAAGTTTTATAAGTGTTTGTTTATGTTTTTAAAGAGAAAAAATCATGTGCTAGTTAATATTAGTCTAGTTTTTAATCCATTTCATTTATTTAGGTGTTAATAATATCATTTTAATGTTTCCCTGTACGTGGAGGGTTTATTCCATGTATACATTTATGATTTAGACAATATATTAACGATTTCTTAGCAAAATTTGAACTCAAAGTCTTTAACTATGTCTTTTGACAAACTATCAAGTTTTATATCTCATTTATAAGTGGTGGACTTATACCTTAATCCTGTATCTTTAAAGTGGTTATTTAATTTTTTTTTCTTTGAAGTAGTGAGTCATTTGTTTCTGTATCTTTTTGGTTTTACATATTAGTGATGAGCAAAATCATTTTTTTATATGAATTATTCATTACTTTGTGATATTTATACCATAGTAGTATCAAGTTAGTATTAGAGCTTTGAGTTTAAAACCATGGTTATTTATGGACATCGTGTGTAAAGATTTGAGAGGTAGATTCATGCTCCTGAAATTAATGAAATGAGAAGGCATGTTCAATAAATCCAGAAGCAACGTGATCAATTTATGAATCAAAACCATAATGATAATCAAACCACACCATGATTCAAGTGATGATTCTTTTTCTTGACATCAAGGAAAAAGTAATCAAATTGAGAATTTGATATAAAAGTTCTTGAAAATGGTTCTTTTAGCAATAATGATAAGATGAGATATTCTTTTTATCAGGATATACAAGAGAGAATTTAGTAATAAAAACAATGCTAAAAAAGCTAGATTTGTTTTATTATTTTAGATTTTTAATGGATAAGAATCAATCACCAAAATTTGATAAAAATGAAAAAAATATATTAAAAGAGAAGATTTTAATATATAAATCTTAGTTTAGGATGATCTTAAGTATAACAATGAAGTTCTGATTATATCAATTGAGCAACAAGTTGAGAGGGTTGTTCTAAAATTGAGTTTTGATGAAAAAAATTATAAAGAAAATGCTTCATATGTGATTAAGAAGAATTCTAACATTAATAGAATCAAATTGATTTTCTCATACAAAAAAAATAGTGAACTTATTAATGTTTTTGACAACATTCCTTAAATAGTTATCCATAACTCAAAACATAATATAGCTAGAAAAAAAATAAAGGAATTGAGTTGTTCATTCATGATAATTCAAGAAACATCTATGGCATGAAAAAAATATAATTGATATTAAAATATTGTAATTCAAGGCTTGCATAAAAGATTAGAGAAGTGCAAGTGCTCTGATTGGATATTCACAAGACTAGGGAAAAAACTATTTGCATTTTATGATGATTTTTTCTTAACCATAAAAAAATTGATAAGAAAGTATTCTTAAATGGTCCTTCTTATATTGATCTATTTGAGTTTAGGTTAGCAATCCAAATGAATGAAGTTCTCGCTGTCACCATGTGAGCCAACTTTAAGATCAAATTTACATGATTGAATGTGATCTTTTTATATTATCAATAAGTCTTTTTAATTTAGGTGTTTGTTTGTGTTTTTAAGAAGTAAAAAACATATATTAGTTAATATTAGTCTGGTTTTTTATCAAAGTTATTTATTAGGGTCTTAATAATGTTATTTTAGTATTTTTCTAGACTTAAAGAGTTATTCCAAGAATATACTTGAGATTCATATGATGTATTAAGGATCTTTTGATAAAATTTGAATTCAAAATATTTGATATGATCTTTTGGTAAACTATCAAGTTTTTTGTCTCATTTATGAGTGATAGAATTATGTCTTAACTTGATATCTCTAAAGGGTGATTAGATATATATCTTTAGAGTAGTGAGTTATTTATATATATTTCTCTTTAGTTTTGTACCTTAAAGTAGTGAGCGAAATCATTTATTTGTATGAGTTATCTATTACTTTATAATATTCATATCATTTTAGTATCAACTTCTTTTTTTTTAGTCTCCTAATTTTATTTTTTATTTCAATCACATCTTTTTATAGCGTAATTAGAAGAAATTGAGTTTGGAATTATAGTAAAAGTACCAAGTTCAATGTTAAAGGATTAAAAAATAAAATATTAAGAAAAATATATTGATAACCCAAAATTCATTACATTTCTATACTAAAAAATCTAAAATGCTCCTCTCTCTTTCCCCCTTTTCAAGTCATCTTTGTTTTCTTTATTTTTCCTATTTTTTATGTTAATTTCAATTTTTTTCTTTGCATGTTTTTTTAATAATTGATCAAGTTGTCTTTGGATGTATTAAGTTGACTAGATCATGTCGCGATGATTCTCACATATTTTAATTTTAAACCCAACTTAGAAGATGAGTTAGATCATTAGGTTTTTTTTGTTATTGTTGATTTCATCCTTAAAACTCTTTTTTACCATGTGATAGAATTGACTAGGTTACATTGATGAAACTTCTACACATTTTAATTTTGAACTCATGCTAGATAATGATTTCGGTCGGGAGGTTTCAAAGTTAATTCACCGGGTTAGGTTTAATAATAAATACCAAATAATTCTCTATGACTTGAATACTTTTTGTTATATTAAAAAAAATTGAATCTGACCTAGAACGTGGTACAAACCTATAGACTAATTAATTTAATCTAAAACAAACTATTCTCATCAACCATTCTCACAACTCCATTCTCACAACTCCACTAGGTTTAAGTATAAGTTTCAAGTTCCATTTAAAAATAAAGTTGTGGTAAAAATAAAAATATCTTTTAAAATATTATTTTAATATGAAAACATTCAATCATAATAAAGTTGAAAAAATATGTTATCTTACTATAAATTATTGTGACATTCATTGTAGATGATATTGCTTTTTGAAAAGAATAGAATTTATTTTGGTCATTAATTTTATCTTTTAGAGTGTTATAATCACATAATATACCGACAACATTTTATTTGTAGATATTTGCTTCTCATTACATGTTTTTGTGCATGCAAAATCTTTGAGGAAAAAAAAATGATTCAAATTTACAAAATCAAATTTGAGGTTATAATTAAAAAAAATAGAAAGAACAAATTAGAAAAACAAAGCTCATTGTTCAAAAGGCATTAAAAAAAAAACTTTAATTTGGTCCCTAAAATTTTAATTTATGTATATTTGGTTGCTAAAGTTTTAGGATTCAATGATTCAATCCTAAACTTCATCTTTTTTCACCTTTTAGTCCATGAGTAGTGAAAAAAGAATGGGAAAATTGCTAGAAAATAGAAAAAAAGAAAAATGGTTGGTTGAACACATCCTAACCACGAAAAAGACCAATGTTAGAGTTAATGAGTTTGTTTTATATAGTGAAGTTTCATGAATATGGTTTGGATTTTTTTATATTCCTAAAAAAAAATGGATAAAACATGTAAAATGATTTTTATATTTGGTTTAATTTTAGCTTTTTAGATCTATTACATGTTTGGCTAACATTTTTTTTTTAATTTGATCGGCCTTTGACTCCAGCCTAATGGTTTAGAATTAACTTGGCTTAAGTCTTGGCTTTATATATATGTGTGTGTATAAGTGCACATGCCTCTTCAATTTATTTATTTTTTTAACTTTCTTTCTAATAAGAGGTTCTTTTTCTTCCTATTAATTTACACAACTTTCCCTAAAATCTCAAACTAGTTATTAACCATAAAATCCTTATGTTTGAGTAAGTTTCCTTTATTTTTTTTAAATTTTATTACATTATAGTTATGAGTTTATTTCCTTATATAAACTTGTTGGATTCTAGGGTTTATGTGATGTTAAATATATGTTAATGGATTTGTTGAAATTAAGTAGTGTATGAGTAAAAATATATTCATATGAACATGAATTGAAGTAAGGTAGAGATAGAATATTAAATGATTTTGTTTAATTAAAATACTTTTGATGTGTTTTAGGCCAAACTTAAAAAAATTGAATATTAGAAAGAAAATAGAGAAATTTAGTAGTATTCTTTAAAGAAAATTAGCTCTGCATGCAAAAAAATCTATTTGAAGCTTGAGGATAATATAAATTATAATTTAGTCTTGATTCTAGAAAAATATAATTTTATCTCTAAATTCTAGAAAATTACTATTTTGCCTCTATATTATAGTAAAATTATGATTTCATTCTTTCAAATATGTTTGTGTGTTAGCTGAATTGGTGTAATTGTTTAAGAAGTGGTTTTTAGAGTGTGTTTAGAAATGTAGTTGTAGTTTTTTTTAAAGTGATTTTTATTTAAAAATATATTAAAATATTTTTTTACTTTTTAAAAATTATTTTTGATATCAATATATCAAAAAGTTTCTAAAAAACTAAAATAATATTAATTTTAAGTAAAAAAATTCAAAGTTTTTGAAATTTTTAGTATCTTGTTCCAAACCATCCCTAAGTTGATATGCCCAGTACTCTTTCATGTGGGCTTTCCTTCGTGTGGGCTTTTTCTTTATGATACCCATCTTCTATATATATATATATATATATATATATATATATAAACTGTTTCACAGCATTGCGTGGGAAAAATACTAGGTGTAAACTTAAAAAAACAATTTAAAAGTATAAATTAATAAATACTTTTATAAAAGCATCATCAAACACTGTTTACAAGGTTCTACTGGGTTCAGGCCCAAGAAGGGGGGCAAAATAGTATTTCCAAACGGGCGCCAAAACCAACAGGGAAAACTCTCTACCAGTTCCTGCGGCAATTTCAAAGCTTCCAAACCAACTGTCACCAAACAAAACCAAAACTTTGGTTTCATCGAAACCCCAAACCACCAACTTAATTTATAAACCAAACCAACACACTTTCCTTTGTATCCAAACAAAACGCCCCTTCTTTCTAGCTCAAATCTCGGCCATCACATTCACAACAGAGGTGAGTTTCAAAATGATCTTGACATGACACCGCCAGTGTCTCTTGATTTTTTTCTTAACAATTCAATCTAGTACATTGGTATTTCTGTTGGTTGTCATTTCAAGTGTTTTCTTGCTCTTCATATTGATCAATAAATGAAATGTTGGTGCACTTAATCCTTACTGAACACATATCTTGCTGTTGTTTTCGTGATCATCTCTCAACTGGGCACCTCAAAATGCATTGGTATTGGCTACATGGATGATTGTTTACGCCGGACATATACTTTTATTTCATGTTTCATCTATGTTTTCTTTGCATTGTCAATCTAGGCCGCACATGTTTTGTACATAAGTTTTGAGGTTTGTGGCGAAACTTGTTACGTGAAAATGTTTCCAGGACTTCTAATTGATACCATGTTTTGTGCCCGTGGAATATTACTATATTTTGGCTTGGAATTGTTAGTTTTTAAAAGCAGCACTGCAGTGATTTTTAGGGCCATAATTTAGCGGTAAAAAGTTGCATGGTCATTTTATATCTTTCAGTTATGAACAAGTAGATTTCAATTTCTTTTGGTAATTTGATTTTCTTGGAAGAACTCGTTATAGTTGTTGGGAATTTCATTGGATACTGTAAAAAGTTTTCATCCTTTTAGTTTTTCTCCCGTGAGTTAGAAATTACCTTTGGGAGCTACACGAACCAGGTTTATGTTTCGATATACCATGTTTCTGCTTTAATTATATATTTCTTTTCAATATTGCAGAATTGTTTTTATATTTGGTGATTTGACTTTACAAAATGGCCACGGCTGCAACTCCTGCCACAAACATGGCAATGATGAAGCCTTGCATTTCTTCTTCTCGCAAAGTATTCATGTCAAGTGCAGCAAGTTTCAGTACTGAATCTAAAGAGGCATCTTGGAATAGGCTTACAAGCTCCTCTCACATCTCATCAAGGCAACCTTTTTTCGAGAGCATTTTCTCAGGACCAATAAAATTTAAGAAGGTTGTTACCAGAGCAATGTCTGCTGCGAATGAGAACAAGCCTCTGCCAGGATTGCCTGTTGATTTAAGAGGTCAGGCGTCTCTTTTTTCCCCTATTGTTTCTAAGGCTGACTTCAAAATTTGTTCACATCTTTGCATGTTTTTCACAATTATGATAGTTGCTTTAAGGATCCTTTGATAGTTTTCAACCTTTCTAAGGCTGACTTCAAAATTCGTGCACATCCTTGCATATTTTTCACAATTACTATAGCTGCTTTAATTATCCTTTGATAGTTTTCATACTTTGTTCAAATTAAACAAAGCAAAACTAGGAAATGTAAAACAATGATATTAGTAAAAATGGCTTGACAAATGGTCCTAGCTTTCTACTGCGTTCATCGACAAGTTTGCAGGTGCTTAGGTTTGACTTGGAGGCTTTCTCATGTTGCCTCTGAATTTTCTATTTCATTAGAAAATTTCAATTCCAGATATGCTGCTATTCCTAGCCACATGTATTTCTGCAGTGATCTGAAATGATTGCCAGCTAAACAATATAACATCCAGTACATCTAACAATGGGACCATTGTCTCCAGGTAAGAGAGCATTTATTGCTGGTGTAGCTGATGACAATGGATATGGCTGGGCAATAGTGAAGTCCCTTGCTGCTGCTGGTGCTGAGATTATTGTTGGCACATGGGTGCCTGTATGTAAATTGATCCAACTTTATTCCCTTGTGGCCTTTGTAATTCTCAAGTTCTGACAATAAATTCTCTGACAAAAATTATATTTTTCTTTCTGCAGGCATTGAACATATTTGAAAGCAGTCTACGGCGTGGGAAATTTGATGAATCACGCGTGTAAGAGAAAATTTAACATTTCATGAAATGCATGCAGATGATTCAATATTTAATGATCGATTTCTTGCTTACTGCTGATTGTTATTGCAATTTGATTTTTCAGATTGCCAGATGGTTCTTTAATGGAAATTACTAAAGTTTACCCAATGGATGCAGTCTATGACAGTCCAGATGATGTTCCTGAGGATGTAATGATAGCATTTAATCGATTTTCTTAGATGATATGTATAATATTTTATTTTTGTTTGTATTTCTTATTAGTGGGTTTGTGCAGGTAAAATCAAACAAACGTTATGCAGGGTCCTCAAAATGGACTGTTAAGGTATCATACTTTTCTTATTTCCAACCATGCTTGATGAAATATCTACCCATTCATCTGTTTGATTCATTATTTGGTTGGTTGATACTTGGTGGTGAAGTCCGAAAATGAGATATCATGAGTTTATAATTTTGAAGTTACATTCCTGCGAAGTGTAATAAAACATTCTATGAATTAGTTTATTTGTTTGTGAATTGCCATCCACATATAAGATGGTCAAGACAAATGTGGAAATTTTTTTTGCATTTATAATATACCGGTCAGATTCCAATCCTACTTATTTCAACTGATTGACTTGAGTAACAATAAATGAATTTTCAAAAGTAATTCTAACAGGATAATCTTGGCTGGGTCATTGTATTTTCTCATAATTGTTTTGTTCTTTCTTTTCTCGTGAGGGCTAGCTGCTTGGTTTAATTAATGAAATAATTTGCATAAATTAAGAATTCAGCATTGCATGCTAGTGTCTGTGAGGGCATAAATCTAGTGCTTCTACTTGGTGTTCAATTTACTTCGAGTTCTGTTTAGAAACAAAGTCGTTTCCTTCTCAATCTGTTACAGTGATCTGTGAAACATTAAATTAATTGAGCTCATCTTAATCTGTTGTTTTTCTGAGAAGGTGGTTAGGATGTACTTGTTTTTCCATCTGTTGAGTTAAAATACTAAACCAGATTATAATGAGTAATATGTCTTGCAGGAGCTTGTTGAATCGGTGAAGCAGGATTTTGGAAGCATTGACATACTTGTGCATTCACTTGCTAATGGGCCAGAGGTCTTGTGATATTCATTTTTCCTCTTGTGCTTCTTTTCAAGATTTTTGTGTCACTGAATCACTTAACTTCACAGGTTACCAAACCTCTCCTAGAGACATCCAGGAATGGATATCTCGCTGCCATCTCAGCTTCGAGCTATTCCTTTGTTTCGTTACTGAAAGAATTTGTTTCAATAATGAATCCAGGTATAACTATCATCCTATTTTCTTTCTTGGGCATCACCAGTGATTATTCCTGGAAATTAAGTTTCAATGTTGAATGTTGATATTGTAGGTGGCGCTTCAATTTCTCTTACCTACATTGCTTCTGAAAGGATCATTCCAGGGTATTCACATGCTTTCTTATTGCTTCTAGAAGTCACCATGCCTTCTTGTTTTTTTTTTCCCTTTCGAAAACATCATTATAAATTGTTACATATGCAGATATGGTGGAGGCATGAGTTCAGCAAAGGCTGCTCTCGAGAGTGATACACGAGTGGGTTTCTTATTTCTCTCCCATTTCTTTTTTCTATATCTCTAGCTTACCATGCTCTAGCATTCATTTTGATTTTGCCAATTTTTCCATGCTTGATTCAGGTGCTGGCTTTTGAAGCTGGAAGAAAACACAAAATCAGAGTCAACACTATATCTGCAGGTATATTGGCTATTCCTAGCTAACTAAATTACATGGGCCAAAGCTAGGAGCATAACAATCCTGCAATCTCTTGAACTATATTTAGGGCCCAATGGCACATGCTCATGAATGTATTAGATTTTTTTTTATTTCAAACATAAAAATTTAGAGCATGAACGAAACTGCAGCTATCTATTGCACCTTGTGATCCGAAGATCGTTGCCATTTGATAAGTGTTAAGAAGATCTCTCGCTGAAGTTGAGATACTTGTATTCTCTGTGATCCCCCTACACCCTATGGATATGCATGTGTTTCTCTAAGGAGTCAGTTAAGCCAGTGAGCTTCTCTCTTTAATTCTTCATGCAACCATTCATGGTGTATCCATGTGCACAACATGGAAAGGCCTTCACCCTAACTGTAATTTGCACAGGTAAATAGAGCATCCCTGCATTGGACAAATTGTGAATCATGCTGCCATTTGGGTCCTGAGGTATATGAGCTGTATATACACACTACTCAAGAGTAGACCAATACATCCTCGTCTATAATGCTGCAAGTTTGAACATTAGCATAGTTGTTCTTCTCTAGGTGTGTGAAACGCAAATGCTATCTTCTGAGGCATGAGCACCAACAGAACTGGTGGCTCAGAATTGCACATTCATGTCTTTGACTGTATTCCTTCTTCTTCCTTCTTCTCTGGATTGCCGGGTCAAATGCTAAGCATGCTAAATTACCCTGCATACGCAGGGTTGTGTGTGCATGTCTCTCACATATTTGTTCTCACAAATACTTTTAGGCCCCTTAAGAAGTCGTGCTGCGAAAGCAATTGGATTTATTGATATGATGATTGATTACTCATCGGCTAATGCACCCCTACAGAAGGAACTATCTGCTGGTAAGCTATGAACTATACAAATTGGTCTACATTTGATTGTACTGTTATATAAAAAGAAACAAAAAGGACAATTACATAAACTACATGAATGTGTTTATCTAAGTTCAAAAATTAAGAGTTTGGCTTTCCCTTGCTATGACTCATTTTTTGACCCCCAATCAAAAAAACCAAGTTTGAAAACTGTTTCGTAAACGCACTCACAGCTAAATGTTGCCTTTTAATCACATGCATTGTTCTTCCTTCCTGAGCTTGAAATCTAATGTTGCAGAGGAGGTGGGGAATGCAGCTGCCTTCCTGGCCTCACCCTTGGCTTCGGCTATCACTGGAGCAGTTGTTTATGTGGACAATGGTTTGAATGCTATGGGAGTGGGAGTTGACAGCCCAATATTTGTGGATCTTGACATTCCAAAGGATAACTAGAGCTCGAGGTTGAAATTCCAACAATGTTGTTTATCGTGCCAGCTGAAAATTTTGTATTTTGCAATAAATAAATCGATCCCACAAAAAATCTTGACAGCCCTTGCCTTTATCTAATTAATTGGAACTTATTTTTCTTAATGACATTCCATAGCTTTAAAACGTTGGTGTCGCTCTCTCCCTCCCTCTCTCTCTCAAACACCTGATATTCCTGCTTTAGGCAAGAATACAAATCAAAATGATAAAATTAATTTTTATACAAATCAAAATGATAAAATTAATTTATGTCATCATCTAGTGTTCAGTAAGCAACAGAAATGAATCGGAGGCTGTTGGGTTCTTGTGCAGCAGATATATTGGATTAATAAATATTGGGATACTTTATGTCAAAGGAATTTTTTGGTTGGTAATCGTGGTCTCAACTTCACAAAATAGCATGCTCATAAAATAAAAAAATAAAAAACAAACACACCAGGGAGAGGATGAGAGAACAGAGGAAAGATGGTTGCTAATTTGCTTCTCAAATTTCAACCAAAAAGAATCCCTTGGGAACACAAAGAAAAAGGCCACGATTAATATGATGGCCTCAATGCTAAAATACTAATTGACCTCTATCATTCTATGCATGTACACGACTATATGACTGACTCATGGGGAGGTCCCAATATCTTCTGGCTGAATCCCCCCGCATGCTTACATTCTCACCTCATTTTTCGCTTCCCTTTCCGAATAGCGGGTATTCTTACTTGGATATTATCGTTCTCAGGAGTTGAGTCTTCCACAACTGTCTTCTCTTGTAAAACCAAACCACGGTTCCTGGAGAACTTCCGAATGGGAGTGGTGGGTCCTCCTGCCTGTGATTCTACAGGTATCGGATCTGCTAGGCTATCACTTGGCATGTTTATTTGATTCCTATTTGGCATTAGCTCCTCCCCTACCTCAACAGCAGATATCATCAACTGCAAAATTTTGCATTAGCACATATCAGAAACTAGACCAGCTATACAGATTGTTTATTTTCTAAATACATTATCAGAAAATGCAACAAACTTCAGAGGCAATATTGGTATGACATATAAGAATTAAACTCGGTAAATGTATCTATTAGGCACATGGTTTCTTGTGAAAGGAATATGAGGCAAGTGCAGTGTGTACACAAAGCTTAACACTAATTATATGGACGTCCTACCACTATGTTAAACCAACAAGTTTATCTTAGGTCGTCACCTGCAACAATCAAATCTTCAAATAACTACTCCAGAATCATTACGAGAATTATTCTGCACTTATGTACTTGTGTTACTATTCCATTATGCTGCTAGAGAACCCCACTGACGCTAAAAATCCTTGGAATGGTCGGCATTTATAAATAAAAGAAAAATTCTGCAGAAATTTATCATAAAAAATATAAATCTAATTCATCAAACTAAGGTCCATGTACCTTCCAATCCTTGAAGTCAAATCTGAAGACAAAGTGCCGGTAAGCTACCTCCCCTGAGACTACTTTACCAGCATCAGGTGCATTCCTCGGAGCTGAAATGTAGGGGATTCTTAGACAATAAGAAGGAAAAAAAGGGGGGAGAAAGACATTTTAGAATGAAAGCATTTATAAAAATCTTACAAACAAGATGCCAGCCATTCTCATTCACTTTTATTTCAGCCCTTCCATCTTTAACTAGAAATGACAAAGCAAACAAATTCTCCACTGTCTGTGCAAAAGAGTTTCTATTCAAAACCAAATTTTCAAGCTTGACACTTCTTTTATTCTTTAAAATACTAAACATAGTTGCCATATTTTTGTCAGTATCAGTTCTCTCCTTTGCACCACCGTCATTGACCTGCACAAAGTAACAGGAAAGCTTGGTACCCTAGATTCCAGACAAGGGATTCAGATATACATATATTAATGCTGAAAATGATTGAAGAATGAGCAATTTGAGGTCTCTATTGAATAATTAAACAAAATTTGAAGGTGAATAAACAAGATAAAGTAACAGAAGAATAGTTCTTTCCATTCCTGGGTTAAGCATATAGCAGTCAAACTTGGTAATTGCCACTCCAACTCAATCAACTTTTTTCACAAAACAGAAACCAATTACACAAGCATATAAAGCACCCCCACCTCTTCCGGTTGAACACTTCCGGTTGGTCTTGTACGTCTTCTACCAACAACAGCCTTACGTTGCTTTAACTCAGTATCCATCGGCCCAACCCTTAACAGGAAAAAACAGATGAAAAAATATTCATTTAAAATTTTCCAAAACAAAAGGGTGTTCCAAAAAGGACAATGTTCTGCTGCTATTACATGGTACAGCATCCAGGACAACTACTGAAAATATGTGAGACAGCAACTCCAATATCTTTCCAAGCAATCAAATTTCTGCTACCGTCAGCACTAGTACTAGGCCCATCTTGTCGGCCAAAATCTCTAAGGAGACCATTGACAAAATCTGAAGGTGTTATTCCATCATGTCCATGCGCCTTAACAGAGGCTACCAAAGAGTTTGTTATATCCAGTAAAGCCTCTGCATCAGCAACTTGTTCTCTAGGTTTTTGCACTGAAGATCACATAAATTGCAAAACCAGGAGCAATTAAGAAAATCATAAATGACCATTCTTTCTAGAACCGTAATTAGTTTTACAAAAATAGCAAGAGTTAATCAACAATAACAAAAACAACAATACCAATCTCACCAAAACACTCTTCCAAAACCACTTACAGAGCAATTTAAAGCGTTCGAATAATGGGAAGCACTCATTCAATGCAACACTTTTCAGGAAGTAATTTCGGGAAGAATTAAAGCTCTAAGAAATTAGCATTAGAAGAAAAAAAAAAAAAAACTCAACGCACATCAAACCAAGAACAAGAATTTGAGCCTTAATTCTCAATTAAAAAAAGGAATAGAAATGATTAGTGAAATGTAGAAGTAGCGAATACCCAATTTGTGCAAGTCCTCCACTTGATTAATAATGGAATTAAACTTATCAGAATCAACCCTTTCAACGTCCTCTCTTCCATCTGCTCAAATTTTTCAACAAAAATGCATCACTCATGTGTCAAACTCTGAAGAAAGCCAAATAAAAAGGAAACTCGTAAATACTTAAGACAGAGAGGACTCGAAAACAAACTACGAAAATTAAGAAAAAAGAAAGAAAGAAAAGAGTGCCAATTATGATTCTCTTCACGTCACGGTAACGTGAACGGAGAAGTCTCCGTTCAGTGGCCTCTTGACTGTCCATATCGCTCGTTTCAGCTCCACCATTATTGAGTCTGCTGCTGCTGCTGCTAGTACTACCAGCAGCAACTGGATGGGGAGTAATGTGGGGCTCGCGTTTGACGGGTCGGGTCATGGAGGTGGGGTTTTGTTAGAGAGAATTGGGAATTGTTAGGGTTTCAAATTAAGATGGAGAGAATTTAAATTTAATTGTTAGGATTTTCGGGGAGAAATGTCAAGAGTCTATTTTCTTTCGCTCACTTTTTATTTGCGCTGCGCGGTTTCTTAACAATAAGGAATTCTTTTGCTTTTAGCCATGGAGAAGGGTCCTGAATACGGATCGGGACACGTGCGACTTTTGGAGGGCACGAGCGGAAATGAACGGTTGCAGAAGCGATCCTAAAACTGGGCCTTTTGCAAAAAGGAGATGGGTCTTTAGGACTTCATGTATTGGCCCGTGAGACTAGAATAGATTTTATAAACCGAGGGTCAAAATGTAAAATTTCCATTTTAGAGGAGTAATTTTATAAAATTTTCCTAGAAATTTTATAAGCATGCGGAGAATTTTGCAAAATTTTCAAACCTCGTCAGAGTTGAGTTTTTATTTTTTATTTTATTAATGTGTATTTTAATTAATTTTATAAATTTTAAAATAAATAATAATATAAGTTTTTAGTGACTTTAAAATTTATAAAATTAAAATAAATAATTTTTAAAAAATAAATTCAGGATCTAATGTTAAATTGAAATTATATGATGTAATTCTCTGCGTGTTTAAGTTATTGATACGATATTTCCAGGAGGGAATCTGCTGGTAGAACACTTATTAGACCCGTTATGGTATTCATCCGATTTAAATGCGTGATGGTAATGCGGTGTCTTATAAACCTGTTTTCAAATTAAAAATATATTAAAATAATATTTTTTATTTTTAACATAAACCCATTAAAAATATTAAAAAACATTTAAAAAAAATTAAAAAAATTAAAAAAATTAATATAATATTATCTAAAAAAAAGAATTTGAAAAACATTTTTTTTTAAAAAAAACTTAATCACCTAAATAAACATTCCCGATAACCTCCGGTCAATTTGGATCTACAATATTATTTTAATATTAAAAATAATAATAAAATATTACATTTTAGTTTTTTTAAATAAAAGGGTATTATTTTTTAATTATAAATAAACTAAAATAATATTATTTGAAATAATAATAATAATTAAAAAAAAAACCAAATTGATTGGAATTGATAAAATCGAAGAAGTCATGTGGCTTGTCTCTAACAGTGTCGAAACTAAGCTGGACAAGATTTTGATACTGTTTGAGAGTGAATTTAATTTTTTTATTTTAAATTAATTTTATAAATTACTATCATAAATAAATTTTTTTCAAAATTATTTTTTCAATATTTTTTTCAAATAAATATTATTTTAAAATAAATTCACAAACACAAAATCCACGTGCCAGGTCCGGAGAGTTTAACATCCATTTCTGGGAGTTCAATCGAGTCTTTCAGTAGAGACAAAACTTTTCAGAAATTTTCAAAATTTCAAAATATTTCCTTTTCTTTCGAAAATTAATAATCCTTTTAAACGGCAAAATTACACCCCAAACAGGAGCTCCCAAGTGGAGCCGCAACTTCGCTATACTATTTCTCCAATCCAGCCAGCCAAGATGTCAAAATCCTTCCAAATCAAATCAAAAACCCTAAAATTGAACCCTTTTTATAATCACTTCACTATATAAATCACCCAATCTTCACTGATCATTGATAAATCACTGTTAAACCTTGAGCTCAAGAAACAAGAAATGAAAGCCTCACTAAAATTCCGGGAAGAGCAAAACCCCCTATTTAGAGCCAAAGTGCCACTTAACATCTTGGGTTTACCATTTCAATCAGGAATTATAGCCGGAGAATCCAAAGAACTTTCTTTAAATCTCTCTACTTTCTTCCAATCTGGACCCTCCATCAAAATCGCTTACCGTCCTAATGACTCGTGGAACCCCTTCTCCCTCGTTATCAAAACCGGAACCGGTCACTTCGGTTCTCCGGTTTCTAGCTCCATGATTATGAGTGCGGAGTTCAATCTATTGAGTAAAGGCACTAGTAATTTAAACCCTAGCTTTATGCTCCACTTCAAGCCTCAATTTGGGGATTTTTCGATTAAGAAGTCGCAGTCGTCGACTCACGTGAGTCATCTGACGGGGTCGATTCTGAACGGCAGCGCTTCGTCTGATGATCATGGGTCGATTGAGGCCGTCGAGGCTGCGACTCCGACTCCGGATGTTGTCGACGGCGTGTTTTGTAGGAAGAGGATTACGGTTATGCCACCGGTGACGGCGAGTGCGGTTGCGGGACTGTTTTCTGGCGTGGAGGTTACGGCGAAGACGAGCCTTCCAGTGAGGAGCCAGGCGGTGGTGAGTTTCCGGTGGGGAGTTCGGGTTCCGGCTGAAATTAAGAGTGGCGGTGAATCAACGGCTGGGATTAATTTTAGGACGATACCGATCTTTGTGATGAATAAGATTGGAATTGAACACGTGGATGGTAGAGATGAGAGCAGTAAGAAAGAGGGGACGACAGGGAAGGTGGAGATGGGTTCGGGGAATGCTGAGGTGGCAGAGGCGTGTTTGGGTGTGAAAAGGCAATTAGAGGTTTTGCAGAGTGAGAACGGGCATTTGAGGAAAGCAGTGGAGGAATTGAGTAAAGAAATTGGCGGAGGGAAATTATCAGTTGGGGATTTGGATTCTGGAAAATCCGAGAGAAATGGAATTAAAAGCCCCGAGTAGAATGGAGGAGAAACCATGAGAGGAAGAAATCAATGGAAGGAGATTGAAGAAGGCATGCGAGGGAACAGCTACTAGTGGTAATTGGTCCTTGAAATTACTGGATAGTTATAATTTGGTGCTTAATACATTAAGTTTGTTTTATTAATATCAACTTTTCAGTTTATTTAGGGTTTTGTTAACTATGTTTTTTTTAGGGTTTTGGTTGGTTGGTTTGGTTTAGTCATGTAAGATAAAGATGTAAATTAATTAAAATCAATTGGGTTTTTAGTGTTTTGGATAAGGAATTCGAAATTAACTGTAAGTTTAATTTTTATTTTATTTTGTTGGTAGCATTACTAAGGGGATGTCTGGGAGAGTTGTAGTAATTGATTTTTAAATTACTTTTTGTAAATTAATTTTTATTTAGAAAGGTAAAAAAATGATTTTTTTAAAATTTTTAAACATGTTAAAATAATTTTAAAATATAAATTTTTTTAATTTTAAATAAAAATAAATAAATTTGCTCAATTTCTAAAAGATTTATTTGTATGAATCCCGCATTCAACATTTTGATTTATTAGAGAAATGAAAGTTGGAGCTTTAATTTTGTTTTTGTATTGATTATAAACAATGATATTGATTACTGTCTCGAATATATACAATTAGAACACATAATATATATCATTTAAGTTATGCCATTTACTACACTCATTTAACCATAATGTTTAAATTCACTACGCCATTTGTTAAATCTCTTAATATTAGGGTTGAGTTTTTTCATACCGATTGATTTTGATTTGGTTTGGTTTGCTTCGTGTTGCTGAAAAACCAGCAAATCTGAAAAATTGACCTATCAGACATCCAAGAACAGCAAAAACTAGTTCTCAGCGTCTGAATCAATCAACCTTTTGTAAACATCAAGCAGATGGAAGGTCTCGTATAAATGTTTGAATGAACTTTCAAAAATAGCACTCACTAGATAGATATTCGACTGTGTTGTGTTATGGGTTAATTTTTTTATTTAATAAAAAATTATATATATAAGTTTTTTTGATATATTTTTGTAATTAAAAAAATTCAAAATAAAAATTCAAAATTCTAATGCATACATGCAATAAAAAAAAAATTTAAATTTAAATATTTAATTTTATAAGATAAGATATTTATTCAGTTGTATTTGTTAAACTTATTTATTTATTTAATTAAATGATAATAGAAATAAAAACATGTATTAAATTGATTGAATAAAATAAAATATTATACAAGACTAAACATATTAAAAATATTATATTAAAATAAATATTTTTATTTAAATAATAAATTTCATCCATAACAATAAAATAAAATTATAATTGAATCTATACTTATTGATTTATATACCTGTTTGCATGTGCTCATCACTGATGGTTAGTGACATTTCTTGCTTTTTTTGAGATATTTTTGGCTTGGTTTTCGTTGATGATTATGAAGTTTATGATTGAATGATGCTACCACAATTCCTAAGATTAGAATTATATGATTGCATATTTTTGCCTGACTCAACGCCTCTCAAAAAATGGGTGTGGACCTATTCTCGCAATTAATTCTTCAAAATTTCCTGCAATCTTTCCTTACAATTGTTCTGCACATATATTTTAGAAGTTTTATCAAGGAATTTTGTCTCGCAGTTTCTTTCTTTCTTTGTTTTCTTTCGAACTGCCTGAGATGTTTTGTTCTTCTATATAGGACCTCCAATTGCTGGTTCTGCTGTTGAAAAGCTGGAGGAAATTATTGGTTATGTAAGCATAGGCCCTTTGAAATGGAAGGACCTAATTATGATGCTCAGTTGGTGGATTTAATTCTGGGTTTCCTTGCATCATTGAAGGGATCAACAGCCTAACCAACCAAAACATTTGCACCACTAACTTGTAGAATCAGCAGAAACATAACTAAGTCAAGGTAAGGTATTGAGACTTGAACAATCATAAAGAAAATTGTATGGATAGATGATCCTGTGTATCAATCTGCAATGCTTAAACATAAATGGAAAACATCATGTTTAGATCCAATCCCTTTTCGCCTTTACGTTGACATTGATTAACTTTCATTTTGCTGACATTTTGATTTTCAGGATTGGCGCATTTAGGTTTGATTCCAGAAGAAGAATTTGGGATATAGCATTGATCAAGGAAAAGCGAAGAAACCGAAACAGTTAGTTAAGAGTCCTTGTATCATCACGAACAAGTTTTCACACTTTAGCATGTCATCCACGGTATGCTGTGGAAAAACTCAATAGTTTTTTTCTTTTCTTTTCTGGAATGAGTGTATGTATCAACTTTCCGAGATATCTCCTGTCTGATTGTTAGGGTTTATGAAGTAAGTTTTTCTAGGCATCATTGTTTGGTTTAGTCATGTGAAGCGTTGGTGATATTTGTTAAATGCGTCAGCATGTATTTGGACTACAGAAATAAAAGTGAGGATGAATAAGTTCAAGCTATCTCGCGTCTGATTCAGTGAGAAGTGGTCCTAGCGTGATAGAAACCAACCATGCAAGTGATGCAATGCTTATTTGGCACGTTTCACATCAAAGCTTATAAAAGCATCATAATCTAAAATCTACTTGCTGTAGATTGAATGGCAATGCTCTTTTCAAAAGCAGCATTGCGGAGGAACAAAGAAGGGGAATTATCAGTAAATATACCAGTAATGGCAGATAGGACTTTCGGTGAAAGTGGGGAAATTTAGATTTGAATAATGATTTATACATTCAAGTTCTTGAATTGCAATGGATTCATTCAACATCTGCTGGAAGGATTTGAGAGGAAACAGAGAAGCAGAGCTGCCATGCCCTTCCATTAGATTTGTACATTTCAACATCTTGCTGCAAATTGTGCTGGGAAAAAAATGGTAAAAACGCCACTGTGTTGCTTGATAGCAGTACAAATGCATGATAAGTTAAGATGGCACTTGAGGAAAATTATTGGTAGCAAATTTTGCATACAGTGTGCATGAGGTGAAAAACCTTCCACAGCATCCTCTTGGTCCTAATAATTTTTTTGTTCCTGAAGTAACTTGTGATTCAGGTATACCAGCTACAGAAACATTTTCTACAGTTACTCGAGGCCATAGCTGGAGCTGGCTTTCTGCTTGTTTTCATATGGTAAAAAATTAATTCAATTTAATAACTTATATTATTTAGATGAGATTTCAAGATAAGATTTCAAGATAAGATTTCAGGATATGAGTTATATTATTTTTTAATATTCTTCTCAACTAGAAATTTTTTAAATTTAAAACTTATATAAATTTAAATTATTTTATATTTAAAATAAAAATGATAAGATTCGAATTTGAAACCATTTAATCATGAAGACTTTGATACCATATTATTCTCTAATATAATTATTTTGATATTTTTAAATCATTTTAATATGATAATTTAAATAATATTTTTTAAAAAATAAAAAAAATATTATTTTAATATTTTTAAATATAAAATACATTAAATTATAATTATAACCATACTTTTAAATATACCCTTCAAGTTTATTTTATTATGTGGTTTGCAGCTTTCCCCTTCAACACAAGATGATATTACTTGGAGGCTCAGCCCTGATGTCAAGTGTACAATAAAGAGCACTTGGGAGTTGACAAGTCGAAACGTCTGTGGGGTTCGCTAAACATTCCTAGGCAGAGCTTCATAGCTTTGTACCAGGTGTTCGAAAGTTGAAGACGGCGGGAGTCCTCTCAGTGTTTTTTAACAGAATGTTTGGAATTATAGTTGTTGTTATTTTTAAATAATTTTTTATTTTAAAATATATATTAATAATATATATTTTTTATTTTTTAAAAATTATTTTTAATATTAATATATTAAAATAATTTAAAAATATTAAAAATATATTAATTTAAAATTTATAAAAAATAAAAAAAAATTAAATTTTTTTAAAAACAACGTAGAAAATGCCCATCTCATCTTTACTGATTGATTTTCGAAGACAACCTGGGGTACTATGCAATTTCTTTTGGCCAAATTTCACCTGCAGAAAAATATCACTTTTCCTTATACACTGATCAGAGTAGATAGGTTGTCACATGTTTTTAAATCGATTTGGTATATTTATATTAAAAATAATTTTTTTTAAATAAATAATTTTTTTTTATTTATTTTTAAATAAAAATATTTTTAAAACAATAATTATTATACTTTCAAGTACTATTCTTATCAATAAATACTACCATGACATTGAAATGTTATCTTATTCTTTTATTTTGTTTTTTATGTGTTTGTTTTTAGGCCCTCATTACAAAATAATTAATCATATATTACAGGTGGATTAAATTCTTTTTATATATAGATTAAATTGGTTAAGATTCTATTATTATTTGTTGATGTTGTCTTATTAAAATCCATCATAACCAAAATATTCTGAACAAATCCATTAAATATATTTTTGAGTTTTTTTCCTTTTGATCTTGTAATTAACCCCAACTAGAATTTTTAATGGGTAATTTGGTGTAATTTAGATTGTATCATATTTAACCTAGCAACATAAATGATATACCCAAATATGTTTAATAGCTTTGTTTAGGACAATTAATGTTTTATTTAATAAAATAATAAAAAAATAGAAGCATAGAAAATCATATAAATAAAATTAAAGAAGAAAAAAAATTATAAGTAGGACTACATATAAAGAATGCCTTCTAATATATATATATATAATGTTAAAATCTTATTTGTAAACCAAGTAAAAGTTAAATATTCTATTAAAAAACATCATAAAAAATTGAAAAAATAAACAACTAATAAAAAGAAAAAACTATAAATAATAATAATAATCTCATGCACTTATTATTTTTTTGTCTAAAAGAGGTAATATGGTTATTCCTTTTAGAGCGTGTTTAGAAGTGTAATTACGGTTGATTTTTAAAATATTTTTCATTCAGAAATGCATCAAAATATTTTTTTATTTTTAAAAAATTATTTTTAACATTAGCATACTAAAATGATCAGAAAAACATCAAAAAGTATTAATTAAAATAAAAAATAATTTTTTATTTTATTTTTTAAAAATATTTTTAAAATACAAAAACAAACATATATTAATATAAAAATTTAATGTTGGAGGGTTTGTACATTTTAGTTTTACAACCGGATGTTATTTATTGCAAACTTTCAAACATCAAATGTAAATATATATTTTATTAATATAATTATTATTCACGACTTTTTAATTCCACTATTATCCAATAACAACCATTACCACTTCCCTCCTATTAATAATATCATAATTATCATTATTATCATTACCATCTTATTATTAAATTAACAATTATTTCATCATTATTTATATCATTTACATCATCACATGACCATTATCAAAATTATTAATATTATAAATACTAAAATTATAACTATAATTAATATTATTATCATCATAACCATCATAACCATTATTTTTAGTGCAAATTTTATAAACAATATAGTAATTTTTTTTATCTCATTATCATCATTCAAAAACTATAAAATATAATTTATATCGTAGGAAGAAAACTCTCTTGATACATCCTAACAATGAAAAATAACTCATTTTTATATTATTTTTTTCTCAAAACAAACGTTTCCTTAGACACTTCATTTTATTTTTTTAACCGTAATGTTAAATTATTTCTTTTCGTCAATCTAGATTTTTTTTTTTTTTTTACAATACAAAGGATACATTCACACAACTACAACCCAGCACATTCTAAGAAATATATTTTCATAAACAATAATCTCAAAAATCCAAACTCAAGAAATCAATAAAAATTCTTCATGCTTTGTAAAGAATCGAATACCCACTTGGCCACTTATAGCCTCCACTACACCATTATTTTACTTCCTCTTCCTCCATTCCTCCATTTTTGGTCCAACTCGTGAGAAAAAGGGCTAGATATGACAACATTCTACCGCCATTAATTCGGCCATAAAGGCCATTGATTTTCTCTGAACTTTTCAGCATCACTCGAGTATGATTTTAAACACTTTTGTAGTATGATGGCGTGGATTCACAAGAAAGAGTACTCTTACAGAAATATTCTTGAACAGGCTCAATTTCTTTCAACAACAGAAGGGAGAAAAAGAAGAAGAAAGTGGGGTTGCGTGGTGCTCTTGCCTTTACAAAAACATCATATTCATTCTTGGTAGCTATCAAATCATTTTCTTTTGGTTAACTTCTGGCCATAGGTACCATGTGCTTTCTATCCATCTTGCGTAATGAGCACCATGCGATGCCATTTCTTGTAGTTTTCCAATCTCGTATTTGATTTTCCCCATGCATCGTTTGGTAGCCGGCATCCATGGCTTCTCCGTTACAACCGTACTGCATTCGATACATCTAGGGCATGTAGATGTTAACCTTTCGCTATGCTACAGTTTCTTCACATCACATCACATAATTGATTCATCTCTTATGTGGAATGCAATGCTTTATGAAGATGAGATTTGGAAATTTAGAGAATACGATACTATAAATAGCTGCCCCTTGTCAAATTAGCAGAAGTCTTCATCGTCGCGACTGAGTAAATATTTACAGCTTCTGATTGCGCCGTGTTTGTCATTTTGAATAGAGGAAGTGATGGAATGTTAGGAGATGGTAGAATTTATGGCCAGGTGGGTGCTATCCAATGTTTTTTAATTTTGAAATGTATTGAATTATTTTTTATATTTATTTTTAATATTAACGTATTAAAAAATTAATTTTAAAAAAATTGAAATTTTTTAAAAACACAGTATGAACGCCTCGAAAATAAATATAAACTATGTGGTTGAGCCAAACCTGCATGGAGTTTTCTCTCATTAAATAATGAGGTATACACTACAAACAAAGGCACATCAACTACTAACTAATCCGATGCCCACTTGCCAAAATGGCAAATTGTAAGCATATAGACAGGTTGAATTTTCCAAATAAATTCATTGAAAACTTCAAATTGAAAGGCTATAAACCAATGTACCAGTCACAATCCTAGGTAAAACTCATTTTCAGCAAAGGATACCGTGAACATGCATTTGTTTAAATGTCTTCAACAGGCTTCGTTGGATTTTGAATCCGACAACATAGAAATCATGTAGCGTGGTGATCTCATGAGGCTCATAATTGCCCTAAGTGTCTGTTGGGGAATTTCTTCTTCTTCTTCTTCTTGCTGGGTCAGTTTTTTCATGCCAAAAGCTACCAAGTGCATTCATACGCATTTATTGCTCAAAGAATACTTCAATTTCTTAGAAGCGTTCTATATCTTTGATCTCGAACTAGTATGAATCGTCAAAATCTAACTTGACCCTAAGTAAAATCTTCATTAATCCTCTTATGTAATACACAAATGATCTGTTTTAAAATCAATAAAAGTTAATTCTAGCCACAGAAATTAAAAAAGAAAAAGAGAGGGAGTCGAGGGAGGATAGGGACCATCTCATCTAACTAGGTTTAATACGGCCTGGCTGCCACAATACTGGATTTTTCTTCGGTCCTTGATAAATTAAAAAAAAAAATTAACGTCTTTATCATTCTATATGTCTACCTAATACATTTATAGAAAGTTAGGATAACTACTCTCCTTTACTTTACCACTTTCTCTCTTTTTTCTTTTTTTTTTCCTTTTCTTTTTACATTTTCTCTGTTTTTTCTCTTTATTTTCATGATTTTTTTTTTAATCTCATCCTCAACAATTACTTAATTGTGAATATATTTTCATAAATTATTTCAGTTTATTTTTTATAATATTATTGTAATTTCAAACAAGCGTTATAATATTTGATTTGTGCATGGATTATGCTTGATTTTACACAAATATCTTGGCATTTGATTCATGATTGACATTATAAATATTTATTTTTATTATTTTATAATTAAGTAAAAGATTTTCAAAAAAAAATTCTTAAATTTAGTGGAGTCCATCATCCATATCATAAATTTGATGGGTTAACCAGTAAATCTCGAGTTAATCGAATATATTAATTTCTTGACATTAAAAAAAAATTATCTTGAATTTTTTATAAAGCCAAATCATGTTTTTTATAAGTTATTTAAATTATTTTTGAATTTGTTAAATTGACTAGATTCTATTGAAAAAACTTCCGGTTTACTATTTAATTTTAAACCCAATTATATAAAAAATTAAATTGAGAATTTTAAAATTAATTTAATAAAACAAACTTAATAATAATACTAAATAGTTTTTTTATTAATTTGGGATTATTTTTTCTAGCCAAAGTACCACCGTGTAAACTAGGATATACTAAAGGAACACTAAGCAGTCTGAAATATTATTTGGTTAATTAATGACTTATTACATAGCTGCAGAACATCATCTTCATCTAATGCAATTACCACACAAAAAAAATAAATCCCTCAATTTCACTTTAATTGCCTTAAGATCTTTCTAATTTAAATAAATTTTAAAACATGAATGTAGTGAGAGTGTGAGACTCGCCTATGAAAGATGATGTAATAATGATGTTATTAATCACTGCCGGAGTATTTTTAAGATAAGATTGTTTTTGTTTTTTAAATCCACTGTAACAATAATTACAGTTATTTTTTCAAATGTTAAATTAGTGATCTGATGTAGTTTTAGATAATCATGATGAAATAGACAGGGATAATGATGTTTATTAGAACAAAAAAAGAAAAAATGTTTCGAATATAAGAATGAGTTAGACTAGTAGGATGCCTCTCATCCTCTCCTTCCCTTCCAGCCAGCTCTTGTTGTTTATTCTCTCTCTGATGTAGTTCCAGCTCTTGGATTTTGAATTTATCTCTTCACTTGTTTTCCTTTTCGAACACAAGCATTCAATTCTCTCTTTCTCTCTTCTCCAAATCCACAAATCTTCATCTGCCTGATTTCTTTTTCCAAGTAGTTGATTTAATTATTTAGTTTTGACGTAGAGGGTGCAATGTCAGCAGATTTTAACGTGATATGTGGATTGTATGAGGCTGAAGCAGCTAGCCAGAAGGATACCAGTGTTGATTGTAATGGTGACAAGAATGATGATTGTCCTGTCAATGCTGGAGCTGATCAGGTTGGGGAATTGAAGGGTGATGGGGTAGAATCTGAGTCCAAAACCGGTGTCCGTGACGATCAAGAAAATATTCAGGCAAGGCTTTTGCTTCTTTTTCTTTATTCGTATTTTATGCTCATTAATTGAAAGAACAGTGGTTTCTTGAATGCATTGTGTTTGCTAGTAGAATTGCTTGGAAAAAGAGGTTGATACTTTGAATGAATATCAAACGTGTAGAACGAGTAGAATTGCTTTGAAAAAGATGCATACTTTGAATAACAAATAGCTGTTAAGGCGAGTTTGTTCTTTTCATTTGCTCGGAGTCGGAGGAGATGCCATTCAGGATTTTGGATTATTTTTCTGTGGGTGAGAAGGTCCCTCCGAGCTGTTCTTCGGCATAGTCTCAATGTAGGGTAGCGTTATTCTAGGAAGGTTTTCTTTTGTATCTGTGGTTGAGCCGCCGGTCTGAGTAATGAGGGGTGAAAGTTTTTTT
Source organism: Populus euphratica (assembly GCF_000495115.2). Taxonomy (NCBI): domain Eukaryota; kingdom Viridiplantae; phylum Streptophyta; class Magnoliopsida; order Malpighiales; family Salicaceae; genus Populus; species Populus euphratica. Next base: position 517,940 of record NW_011499894.1, read on the forward strand.
GTTCTCTGTTTCCATGTGCTGATAAATCTACAATATCATTGTGAATTTATGCTTTAATTAAACTAACTATTTATATTCTAAACAGGCTGCGGAGGAGGAGAGGGAAGAAAAGCCGGTGGAAATCTTGGAAGATCCAGACGTAGAAGGGAACAAACAGGAGTTAATTAATCACGATGAACTCTCAAATGCAGGTAAGTTGATAACTGCAATCAAGAAATAAATTTCTGTTTTCTTTAAACTTTTGTTGTTTATGGTTACCATTTCCTTTAAGCTTAGGAATAACTGAACTCTAAAATACATTTTCAAACTTATTTTCTTCACTGCTCCCTTTCTGCTTTGATAGTTTTTATCATCACAACGGGGCTGTTTTTTCTCTCTCAAGTGATGGTTCACAGCTTTGAACTAATTGGTGTTCTTCACTTCACTTTTTGGCTGAAAAGTGGCAGAATCTCAGGAATACCAATCCACTAGCGTGGATGTCGCTGAGTCTGAGCAAAATCGATCAAGTAATGATGAGGAGGAAAGCCAATTTAATCTGTCCATTGACGTAAAAGGACATGAAGATTCTCAGGCTGTAGTTATCGATGTTGTTCATAATTATTTGGGTTTGGATATGGATCAGCAGAGTGACCCGGTGGAATTGAACAATACTGATGATGTTGCAGGATCCGAGCCCAATCAGTCTAGGAATGATGATAAGAAGACAGAGGAAAGCAAATTAGGTTCGAAAGATTATCAGACTGTAGTCAGCAAGGGTCTTCATAATAGTTTGGACTTGTATCGGGAGAATAAACCGAAGGAATTGACGAATGGTGATGATTTTACTGAATCCAAACCAAAACCAACTAGCAATGATGGGGAGAAAGTAGGGTTAGAGGAGAAAAGCAAATTGGACTCAGTCATCCTATTAGAAGAAGACAAATTTTCTCAGCCTGTTGTTATCAATGGTATTCATAATAATTTGGATTTGAACCAGGAGAAGGAACCGTCTGAATTGATCAATGATGTTCCCCTGAAAGATTCTGGTGACGCATCTGGGGATTCTCTCGAGCAGAACTCGGAAACAGCCCCAGTTGTGGCTGATGAAATACTGGAAGCAGAATCTGATGAAGGTCTTTTATCCGATGGAAATATAGATGGCTTATCTGCTGGTCATGCTCAAGTTACTGTTGCGGAAACTCAGGTTGTTGATAGCCTGGTTGATGCCAAACAAAATTTGTCTGAGAGCTCTTCCGAAAATGTTGAACTCAGAGCAACTTCTGATGCTGAAACTAGTAAGAGTTTTCCAATTGCTAGTGATAATGGTACATCAGGAGACGCAACAAATCACGTCCTCAAGGATACTGTGCAATCAGAGGTGCTGGCTGCCAATGGCCTTGATATTCATGAAAAAGGCTTGCTTGTCAACCTGGAAAGTGCTTCACAAACTGTTCTTGTAAATGACTTTGTTAATGCCAGTCAAATGACACCTGAGCATAATCATACCTTGGAAATCAGCATGGAAGTGTCCTCCGATGATGTTGCATCTGTTAAAAGTTGTGAAAGCTTCCCAATTTCTCCTAGCAATGATGATATGGTGGCAGAACTAGCTGTCGGAATTAATGATTCTCTATCAGTGGAAGATACAAAGCTATGTGATATTGGAAGAACAGAGACGGAGGTTGATAGCTTACATGCTGATGACAGTGGAATTACTGTAGTTGATGCAAAAGTAGAAGCTGGAGTTGATAATGACCCTGCTTATGATGTGAAGCCAGATATTGGGACTATTTCCCCTTTCATTGAACCTGAAGAGAAAGCATCTTTAAGCAGCCCTGCTAATGATGTGAAGCCAGATATGGGGACTGTTTCCCATTCCATTGAACCTGAAGAGAAAGTATCTTTAAGCAGCCCTGCTAATGATGTGAAGCCAGATATCGAGACTGTTTCTCATTCCATTCAACCTGAAGAGAAAATAGATATTGCTGCTGCTGAGGTGGGGAAAGGAGCTTTGAAAGTAGATGTTGCTGAGGCGAGGAAAGGAGCTTCGAAAGTAGTTGTGGCTGAGGTGAGCAAAGGAGCTTTCTATGTCACCAAATTTCCAAGATATGATGAAAATAACAAAGAAAAGGTAGTAAAACATGCTAAATTTCAAGTTGAGAAGAGTAGTAAAAGGCGGGATGCTATTCAACCTCAAACCCAAATGAAAAAGTTTGGGGACCAAAATAATCAGACCGCTAAAACTAAAAGGCATGCAAAACCTGCTGCTTTGGAAAATGGTTCACTAACTGTTGGTGGAAGGTTTTGGATTGAAGAGCCAAGACAAGATGAGAATAAACGGATTAAGGCGGAAGAAGAGTTGGCTAGGAAGGCAAGACAAGATGAGAATAAGCGGATTAAGGCGGAAGAAAAGTTGGCTAGGAAGGCAGAGGAATTGAGAAAGGAAAAGGAAGCAGCCATGTTAAAGGAGCAACGGAGATTGGAGGAGAATGCCAAAGCTAAAGAGGCAATGGAAAGGAAGAAACGAATGGCTGACAGGGCTCAAGCCAGGGCTGCACTAAGAGCACAGAGGGAAGCTGAGCAGAAAGAGAAGGTAAATTACACTGACATGACATATTTGGTCAAAATATCTTGGTTCGCTAAATTTTTTATTTTAGCTGTTTTCCCTATTCGATTGACGTGAAATGTATTGATACGATAGAATTTTGCCCCATCCCTTTGTGAATTAACGTTATGTGAACCATTCTTTCGTGCAGGAAAGGGAGAAGAAGGCAAGGAAGAAGGAAAGGAAGAAGGCAGCAATAGAGGATACTAAAGATATTGATGAGATTGAATCTTCTCCTAGTTCCGAAACTCTTACTGAAATGGAGGAGTCTGAAAGAACAGAAAAACCTGTGACAAATAGGCCTCAAAAGCCATCAGAGTTTGCAAAGCAAAACAAGTATAAATCAATGCCTCTGCCGCTTCGCAACAGGGGTAAGAGAAAGAGGCAGACATGGATGTGGGCCCTTCTCTCACTGCTTCTTGTTATTGCTTTGTTTTTTGTGGGGAACAGCGGCTTCTTTCATGCTGTGCTGCAAAGGTCTGGCATCTAAATACTCACATTCATTAGATAATCACAGAGAGGCTTCCTATAAATATTTATTTAATGAAGCAATTCTATGTACTCTTCCGGTGTTTCCTTCAATCCGAGTTTGCTTTATTTACTCCCTGGGTTCCACACAACCCATTGACAGTTGGTTTTTTTCTGTTATATGCCAACATTAACATAAATCATCTGCTATTGAGTTTCTGTTTGTGAATTCTGCTGCCTTTCTTTTTTACCAAAGTACGAACCTTGGTTGTATTCTGATCAGGAGTCAAGGCTTCATTACAATCAGCTGAAGCCAAGACAGTAATTGCTCTGAACTGCTTTAACAGCGTACATGTTACTCCCAAATGTACCAGAATTGAAATTGTTTTGTTGGTGGATTTGCTTCGGTGGAAGTGTGACAGGTAAGAGTTTAAACCTGTAGTTCTAACCATGCCCCATCCGGGCATACATTGTTTGCTTAGTGGATGTCGATCCAGTAAATATCTCGAGGAACTTCAAACTCAATGCATCATCCCCCACTCTTCTTAAAACCAGGAAATGGCGTGACAATAGCAACACGAAAAATTAGATCAACGGAAGAAAAAAAACAATACTTCATGGATATTAGTCTTGTCATCTCGATCTCTGCATTCTGAAACCCACTGACATCAATCCCACTCCCTATGTAAAGAGCAAGACAACTAGAACTAGAAATGCAGTTGAATATTACATCATACCACGCATAGATGGCATAGCTTTTGATGCAAGAATCTTCCAGCCAACCCAAGAAACCACAAGGGCAACTCCAACTCGTCAGGCACAGCTATGCGTACCGCTGCACAGGTGCTTCAATAATCAAAACTGGGTGGAAGGTTGGGATTTGATACAAGCACACCAGAGTTTTCTCGAGAAAACAAGAGACATCCCCCCAAGTAAGAACTACTCTCGCTGTATGGCTTAAAACCCATCAAGCCCCACAATGAATCATAAAAAAAAAATAATCTGCAACAGCTCATGTAATGTAAAGCAGTAGATTCACATCGTCGTCTTTATGTGGACATTGGTTAGCTTTATTCTGTTTGTATTTTATTTGCAGAATTGGTGCAATGAAGAAGAAAGTACGAAATTCTATGTCAACATACCATTACAAAGGCCGCCACTGAATCATCAATAGATCTTTACACAATTATATGTCATCCACCGCCACGCATAATTTTACATTGAAGTCACTGCTCTTTGGATGAAGATTGAAGGAATTAACTTCAATTAAAAGGTTCTACGTGTGCATAAAATGTGAGTGCGTGGATATTATATGATACAAGCATGAGGTTTTTTTTTTTTTTTTTTTAATCAAGAAGATCAAAATCCAACCAAACAAAAAAAAAAAGGATTCCAGCGGGAAAAAAATGTAGTCTTGCGGGCTGAAGCAATTTAATGCTACTCAATTAACACTTCTAGAATTATCAGGCCTTACTACGATCTTCCACTAGTAACTGGTTTCATCAAACCTCATTCCTGCTCCATTGCTTGCCCCTGCAAGAATCTTGGGTCGCCATCTGATTTGCGTGGAAAAAGTGTGAGAAAACTACAGTGCATAAATCACCAGGAGGGTCAACTAATTGTCAGCTGTTTCATTAGTTTACATATAATTAACTGACGAGTCCAAAGCATGTGAGTCCAAGCAAAGCCTTCCATGCACATGCTTTAGACTCCAAGTTGAACTGTACATTTAATTGTATTTCAAGCAATCCAAAAATAAAAAATAAAAAATGCCCCACTTACAGGTACTTCCCAGAAAAAGGGTTCGCATCTATTCAAGAAGAGTGGTGGATCTCAATTAAATGGAGTATATCTATGCATTTAGTAAAATAAAAGAATGACCCAGAGAGTGAAGGAAACATTATACTTTTTCCTAAATGCAAGAAAACAATGATTACTATTAGCCTCCCATTAAAATGAACCGCTTAAACACAGGATATTGCCATCTTCAAAGAAACAAAACACACAACAAGAAGCAAAGATATCAAAATTGCACTTGTATTTATTACCACTTTCTCCATCAGATGCATCTGCGAGCCTTGCAATTGCATCAACAAGTGCTTGTTCATGCTCCTGCATCATAAAAACCAGTCAAGTCTCCAGTTCTAGAAAACTAACAGTTAAGTCTGCACTCAGCATGACATACAAATCTACTTACTTTTAACATCCTTTTTGCCTTCTCAAGGTCAAGAGGATCGGGATAACAGACACCAAAAACCCTCTCCACCTGTTTAAATTTTCAATGGAAAATGGACAAGTTAATGTGTACACATAACAAATGTAACAGATTCCAAGCTATTTCACACACCTCCTTAACTAGGGACTCTGTGTTGAGCAATTCGATGTTGTCAGAAAGTTTCCTTGCAATACCATTCTGTGTCAGAAGAAATTCTCTTTTTGATTGATCATTAGTGGATGCCCTCCTCCTTACAGAACTTGAAATAAAACCTCCATGGCTCATGGATTTTTTTATCATGTGCCTTGGCCCACCACGAGAAATTCCAGGATCATCACCTTCCCATCGAATGTCCTCTGGAGACATCTGTAAGAAGAAATATATGGACCATTCTTTTTTCAAACAGAAAAAAAAGAAAGAAAGAAAAACAAGTAAAAGATACATAAAACCAACCGATATTCAAATGGAAGCCACACTACTAAAAATTACAGAAACATCTAACAGAAGGATATGGTCTGATTCAATTTCAGGCCAAACCTCCCCCACCCCCAACAAGCTTTCCTTGTTTTTTTTTTTCCATTTTTTCTTAATACAGTATCAACCTAAAAAACAAATTGCCATTACTCGTCAATTCCAAAACATGACTCAAGGGTAATAAAGATAACTAGGATCCCAAACAACCTTGTCCAAACAAAGTTGGAGATGGCGATTGAATGAACTAAACTGATCAGCAAAAAATCTCTCTAAAAGAGTAATCAGCTTTTAAAGAAAAAGTAGAAACCCATTCATCAATAGCCCCATCCTCAACCTACCACTAAACTCATTGTTCACCAGCCATATCAATCCCATAACAAGATTCCAACCTCAGAACAGAATTTTTTTTGCACAACACAAGGTGCACATTTTGCATGCAAGTGAAAATAATCTTCGTGATGATGCACTGATCTATAAATGCTATCGACTTCGTGTAAAATGGCTGCTGCATAAAGATGGAAGCTAAGGAAGCAGGATCACAAGTATTTTAGCTCATGTGAAATACTATAAACTTACCTCATTGAGATCAACCCATTCCCATGTCTCATTTTCAGTATTCATATCATAGACCAGAGCATGTCGAGCCTGCAAATATCAAAATCTAGTCACTACAGCTGAACATTCACCAAATAACAAACTTATTAAAAACAGGGAACATGCAGAGAATGGGAACAGGAAAGTATCTGTGATGTAATCAGCATACAAATTAACAAAATATGGCAACACAGAAATATAAAAAGAATAATGGTGAATTGAAAATGAAGGGGTCATATTTCTTCACATGGGGGGACATCCTCAGGTGCAAAAATAAAGCCTTGAACATGCCATTCCTTTCTGGACATGCCAAATCATTAACTTGTTACCACCATTCCTTCATTCCAAGATGCCACTCAATAGTAATTATGAAACATGACTTCTAAAACCTCTAACATACCTCGGTAGGATTATAGCGAGTTATGACAGCCTTATAGAAGTTGTTGTCCTCAGGCCATCTTGTCCACACTTCTTTTCCAATTTCTTTGTCATCATAGGCGGAACCATGGCTGGTGAAATGCTGATTTCTGGGAGGACCTGTAGGATACTGCATAGAATTGTGTCAAGAATTAATTCGGGTATGATAGACCCAGAAAAAGAAAATGGAAGGAGAAAACCCAAGTAGAGGAAATTCACTATTACAGTTATATAACAAAAAAACAGCATCCTAAACTCTTCAGTTTGCAGCTGAAGATGATGAATGCATGGATTAAGGTATTGATTAAGGTTATAAAGACAGTGTCATCACATGAAATACTAAAGAAAATACCATTAGGAATGTCTTCTGTTTTTTACGGGATGCTGAAACAGTGGGACTAGGAAAAACATCATGAACAGACTGAGATGCATTGAACCTGGGAGCTCGCTGGCCACCTGCCTCTCTCCACTCCCTACACCATTACTGAGACTTTAGCCATCGCATACTAGTTATTCTGAACACCAAATTTTAGTAAACTCATAGAGCATTCAAACCTTATCTTTTGAATGATATCATCTCTATTAACCAATGTTAAGATCTCTCTGTGTTCATCATCTGACACCCTGAGCTCTTTCCTAAGTTCTGTAATTAAACCCTCCTTATCCTGAAAAAAAAAAAACATTGCAGAACATCTAAACTTCATCAGAATAAGAATATCTTCCCTTGTGTTTGATAGGGGAAAAATAATTCTCAAGTATCAAAAGATACACCAACAGAGAAAGTCAATACCCAACTAAGTTGATCAGATTGAGCCTTAAAAGCACGAAGTACAGCCCTATAAGCTTCTTGTTCAAGGTGATGAATTTGGGCCTCCATGTCAGCTTGCACCCTAGAATATGTTGCAGAAATTACAGCAGATTGTCCACTTCCTGAAATTCTTGCTGCTCTTACAACTCTATTTTGATCTGATGGCGGGATATCATCATCAGTACCTGCATTTTTTCCAGACAAAAGGTACATGGCATCATAGCCCAAAGAACCATGAACCACAAAACTCACAAAAACTAAGCGATGCTCTAATAGATAATTTTTAAGTCAAATTCATCCAGACATCCATAATTCAACTAATATTTTGACAATATAATCTTCATAAAACATGTCAGATTCACACATAATAACATTATAAGTTCAAAACATTTTGATATAAATATGAAGGTGTTTCTTTCACTTAAAATTCTACAGGCACATGATTACATGTTCAAAAACATTTAGAAGAAACGCAATACTGGCAAGATAACCAGAATCAAATTCTAATGCCAATTGCATCCCAAAAATAATCAAACTCTGAAAATCCAACTCAACCACTGAAATGAAGACTTTATTACGCATTCAAACCCTAATTCCTCTAAAACCCACGTTCAAAACACCCTCTAAGTCACAAACTCACCAAAACAACAACACCCGATTAAGTTTGTGAAATTTAAAACCCTAGGCCACAGAAACCAAACCCACATAATTCTTAAAAAAAGATTCAGCAATACCCAATAAAAGAACAGACTTTATGTCGAATACAAGGTAACAAAAGCAGTTCAGAAAATAAAAAATAACAGAGAGAAAGGAGAAAAGGGGACAGAAAAAGAAAACATACCACTACTGTCTGAAACTTCATATTCCATAACAAGACGAATCACATGAAAGATGCAATTTTTCCTATTGCATTTCAATCAAGACTTCAAATTTGAGAGACTTTTTCAAAAACAAGAAACGGGTTTCTTCAAATTCGTAAGGGAGAGACAGGGTTTAAATGGGTTGAGAGAGCAGAGGGAGAGGAGGAGGGAGGGAGGGAGAGGCAAAGGAAACGACTTTTTAGTTTTTATAAACGCCTTGGTCTGTATAACGTTGGATTGGGTTTTTTGACTTCTTACATGCTGATTATAATTCGATTTTGGCCCTACATATTCACCGATGTTCTTCTTATACCCCTATAGAGAATGCAATTATTATTGATGAACCAAAAGTAGAGAAACAATGGCTATTCAAATACTCAATTTTTATAAATCATAAAAAGGAAAATGATTTTTTTTGTTCTTAAACTAGTTTTTTAAATTCATAAAAACATACTTTAGAGGTTCTTTATAGTTTTGTTTTTCAAGTTTGTTATTGTTTTTTATGAAAAAAACATGAACAATATAATTTATTTTATATATAAATATTTTTTAGCAAAGTAAAATATAAAAATTACATTTTTTATATTTATTTAGTATAATAAATTTAAAATAAATGATTTCTTTTTTTAAGCTAGCAATAAAACTTTTTATGATAATTTTTAATTTAAAAGGATAAGATAAATATTTTACAATTAGATTATCACAAACATAAAATATTAAGATGATTACTATAAATTAAGACTTTTATGGTATATAAAAAATATCTATAATTTTAATTTATTTTTTATTTTTTATTTTACAATTATTTTTATAAAAAATTTCATCTTTATCTATAATTGTTAAAAATTATTTTTTATATATTTTGAATCGTTTTGATATGCTGATATAAAAAATAATTTTTAAAAAATAAAAAATATTTTAATATATTTTAGTACGAAAAGTACCGTGAAAAACAACCAGTATATATATTTATGTAGTTAATTTTAGTAATTTAGATTCCTATTTGGTTGTAATATTTTTCTATATGGAAAAAACTAGATGCCTACCTGATTAGAGCAGTTAACCTCACTTTAGAATGTCTCCATCAAATCTTTTATACTCTTATGATATTTGTTTACATGCATGGTAATAAAATTTTGTTAATCTTCTTTTTTATTATTCCTTTGAAATATCATTTCTCTTAAAAACGCTAACACAAGAAAAACTTAAAAAATACACGGAGAGGATTACCTGGATAATTGCACTTGAAAAATAACCAACCTTCATAACTAGAATGGCCGGTCACCATCTTTCAAGCTTCTGAATTTTTTTCCTTATTTTTCCTTAATATTAATCATAGGCCAACAAGCGCTGCCATGCTCAAGGTATCCTTATTTTTTCTTAACATTAATCATCGGCCAACAAGCGCTGCCATGCTCAAGGTATCGATTTCCCTATTAAATTATGACATTTATTCAACAACATGTCAAGCTTAACTGACAAGATCCATGGAACTCTAGTTGTTGCAAACATTGTTTAATCAAATTTTATTTTTTTTAATATACCAAATCTGGTGTTTCTACACTCTGATCAGTTTGTTACATGATTAAAATCTAATATTACATTATTACGGGGTTTGTTTTTGTGGTTGAAAATTATTTTTGTAAAAACTTAAATTTGTTTAATTTAAATTAATTTTTTAGTATATTTAGATTGTTTTAAAGTGTTGATATAAAAAATAAAGATATTTTAATATATTTTTAAATAAAAAATATTTTAAAAGACAACATTACCGATGTACCAAACAATAAGATGTCTCCATTTCATTTTCTGGGTTAATTTGAGATCGTTTTTCCAGAAGATGAGCTAAGTGTGGCTTTCATCAAGGTTATGCCTTGGGCTAGCTGCTGGCCTGAAAGCTTGGACCATTGAAAAGATGGGGGCAAAGATGAAAGAAAGACAAGGCATAGCTTGGAAGGATTTTATGGGTGTTAAAGGTGGATTAAAGTACTTACACAGCCAAGGATAGCTGGTCAACAAAGGTAATAATACATTCTAAGGGTTTAAGAATGCTACAAAGAACATGTAAGCTCTGGTTCTTGATTGGGATTCACGTGGCTAATCACATGATTCTTTGTTTTTTAATACATTTTCTGGGATTGCGATGAGCTCAGGAACGGTAATAGAAACAATAGTCAATTCAGCATCACATGATTAGCGGCTTCCAAGCTCTGCACTAGCCACCATGGAATATTAGATGGACCATCAGTATTACTACAATCATTGTTTTTTTTTTGTTCCTCGAACTGGGGTAGCCTTAAAGCTGTCTCCATTGAGTTAAAGTACTGCTACTAAATGGAATGATTTTATCAATGTTCATAGTTGAATTGATCTGTGGAATGAGAAAAATTGAATTCTACGGTATAACTTTAGACCAACTTAGAAATAAGCAAACTCAAACATAAATGAACATCCGTCATAAAATAAACCATCGTCTCTCAAGCTCCGATTAATTCTACCGTAAAAATACAGGCTGACGATCAATAATAACTCCCCCAAAAACAGCTTTTGTATATATTTTGTTAAGAAAAACTTCTCAATTGGTTTCATCTTGACATAAATCTTCAATTAAATATCGCATAAAATGATATCGCATAAAATTAATATTTTATCTCAATTGGTTTCATCTTAACATAAATCTTCAATTAAATAACTCTGCCTAGAACTATTGTGGGTTTTTTTTTTTTTCATATATATAGAAGTTGTGAAGTTGTCTTCAAAATGATATCGCATAAAATTAATATTTTAGACAAAAAGCTTTGACGATTTGGATGGAAGAGCCAGCCATTAAGGACTCAATTGTGAAAAAAAACTCCTTTGAAACCCAATTAATTAATAGTTAATGTACGGTTGTGAACTTATACAAGCTATCCTTCTCCTAAAAGCAAAAA